>NC_142747.1:13544586-13749586 GCF_051943395.1 Hippocampus bargibanti
ATGTGTTTTGCAGATTTTTGTATTCAAGCCAGTTAGCATGGGTTCAAGTTCCAAAAAAAAGTACACGGTCTTCCACTCTCGAATCTGCTATCTCGCCACACACATTTAATGAAGACGCACTCCTTTTTTGAGCCAAGACATAATAAGCTTTAAAGGGCCCCTCCAACTGACCATGCTTAACTTGGCTCGAAAACAACGGCAAAGGTGTAGTGTTTTTGTCAAGAAAAAAAACACAAATTTGCTGACATGACCCTAACCCTTCGCTAAGGGAAATGACAGTATGACTACATAAACATAGACCATCACCCAGTTTGCCCCACAGGAAGAACATATTTATGATAATGACGAATTTCCTTTACACACCTAAAGTAACAAAGGAAGCGACAAGACAAAACCGACCCAGAATCTAGCTCCAATAGTGAAACCCCTTTTCCCACCGCCTATCCAACAGTTTGCCACAATGCAAGAGCTTCTCTCGCTAACTGCCTGTGTCTTTAAGAAAACACTCGGACAAGCGGGATTTTGCTGTGTTCTAGTTTTACAGTATCTGGCTAGTGTCAGAGACGGCCATTGAAAAACCATTTAAAACTCATTCACTGCCATTGACGGCTAGTCCAAAAAGATCAATTTTAACTATGCTGGCAGTGAGTGAGTCAAGATGAACTTAAGGTCCATATTCTAGTGCAGTCTTTGTCCACATTTGTAAGGCAATTAATTCAGCGCAATAATGGAATGATTATGTGTGTGATACTGTACTGCTTATAGTAGTACCAGTCCATCAGTATCAACTCACGTCCTTATGCTGCATAGGTGCCCTACACATGAAACAGTGAACCACAACAAGGATGGTGGTTGGCCAAGTGTGTAAGAAGTTACTGCCAGTAAACGCCAACATTTGCCTGACTTCACATACCAGATGGAATTGTGGAAAAAAAGCCAACATGAAACATGTTCATGCTTTCACCCTCTTAATCCTCGTTATTCCTCCAGGAGGTCATGTGCACCAGAGCGTTTGTCAGTGATTAAATATGAGTGCGGTGGATGATGCCGCGCAGCGGTCATCACAGAAGTTATCATCATCATCAGAGCAGAAGAGCACACTTGCTACTACCAACAAAGCTATGCTATCAACATGAGCAGGTGATGAGTGAGCTACTAAATGGCAAAATCATCACGTGGACTCAGCCTTTGTGGATTTGTTTGGTTCATTTCCTGAGGACAAGGTCTCGGTTATAATAAAGAACCACAATGATCAAAATGTCATTCATCAATTGGTTATACCAAAGACGTCATCATGATTTTCAGCAGAGTAATAAACTATGTCTGTGTGTAATCTCTTTTTTATTGATGCTACCTTCTCCAATTGGCTGGATGCTTGTGTGTGCGTGAGTACTTGGAGGATGAGGACTGTGGTGATTCTCACAAAAGGCTTAAGCTGAAAGCCTTTCATTCAACATGGCCGCCCCATTGCTATTACGTGTGAACAGATTGGGCGAGAAAAGACCAATCCAAGTGATGATTAGCCCCCGACGAGACAGGAAAGGAGCCTCGGCAGGGGGGCAGCTCCGGGGACTTGCTCGCCATTTACTTCACTTGCATATGTTTAATGGCAAGTTACAAACTATTTTGAATATGTATACTGTATGCACATTTTTTGGGCAAAATACATTAACAATACAATACATCACAATCAGAATCAGAATAGGAAAACCATTATTCGTCCCACAATGGACATATTGATTTATATGGCGTTTTAACAAAGCAGGAAATAAAGCAGTCACAAAGATAGTACAAAGCACCAGGGAGTGAAACTAAGTTCAGGAATAATGCCGAGTCGAATGCCAAAGAGTACAAGTGAATTTTGATGTGGGTTTTAAAGATGGGCAACAAGGCTCAATCCCCTCTGAGCCTCCGTTTTAGTTTTTGGCACATCTAATAATGTCTGATCAGCAGACCTGAGGTGCCGGGAAGGTGTGTAGGAGTGGATGAGCTCGAAGAGAGAAGGAGAAGCGATGCCATTTGAAGATTTGAATATAAATAACACGAGCTTGAAAAGAACTCTAAAATGTATAGGGAGCCAGCGAAAGGATGCTAGAGTAGGATTTATGTGCTCCCTCTTACGAGTACCAGTCAAGAGGCGAGCAGCAGCATTCTGGACCAGCTGAAGAGGCTTCATGGAGGATTGGCTGACTCCAAAGTAAAGCACATTACAGTAATCGAGCCGAAATGTAACAAATGCATTAATTGCTGCTTCAAGGAGAGGTTTTATTTTAGCCAGCTGCCAAAGATGAAAAAAGCTGGATTTAACAACAGCATCAATTTGTCGGTCGAGTTTAAAGTCATTGTCCAGTTTAAGATAGTTCATTTGTTGATTTCTATAGTCCATAGTCAAAGTCATCATTACTAACCATGAAGAGAAGCTCAGTGAAGTTATCTATTATGTGCTATTTTTTTATCACAAACAACCCAGTGTTGCTTCTATTCGGGCTCTGTGGACATTCTGCAGTGTACTTGGCCATTCTCGAAACCCTATGATGGTTCCATGCAGGCCGGTGCTTGTGCCGCCATAATGAATGCCCAGTGGGCCAAACTGGAACAAGAGCTCCCTTTCTTTTGCTGAATGCCCAGTTGAAAGCACCAACTGCAGCGGTCCGTTGCATTGGCCGCGGCTTCTCATTGATGTCCATGTGACAAACCAGAAGAATGAATCCATCATGTTAGGACAGTGCCAGCAAACAAACAGCTTGGCCACCGCTGACATTGCCTACTCTCGTGGGTTCAGTGTGACGATAAAATTTATTGCTCTCTCTCTCTCTCTCTCTCTATCTCCCATGACAACAATTTTGTCACAAATCTGCCTCGCATTTGTGGATCAAATTGGTTAGCAAAATCTCCTGGATTGTTGTATTTTTGAAAAAGTCCCAAAAATTGACATTTAAAAACAAAAATGGCGGACTTACTTTGTGTGTTTTCGGGCATACCTTATTGAGATTTTTTTGTGAGTCTGTCTATTCATGATAGAATTATCTACCAAAGTTTAGGTTGAGATGTCAAACTGATCTGTGGTTCTGAATGAGGAAAAAAAAAAGAAATCGTGTGCTTTTTCATCTTCTATGGAAATGTACCAAACTTTGTTGCCATGCTCGACCCGCAAACAATGAAAAATTTTAAAAAAAACGCAAAAATATATAATATTAAGAACACTGACAGACCCAGAAATATTTTTCCCACACCATTTCCTCCTACACCCTCTTGATTGTTAGGGCTAGTCCGCGAGCTACCGGTCAATAACGATCGACTTTTATTGGGGACCCCTGCTCAATTCAGTTCCACTTTAATCATTGCACAATTTAAAAATTAACGGCAGCTTTTAAATGGTTGTACATAAGATCAAATAGTAATTCATTCATCCTGCGAACTGCTTAGCCCTCGCTAGCACTTTGACTGTACTTTATCCCAGCACGAGTCAATCTGTGAAGAACCGATGGAAATGGTCAAAATGATGCTAATTTGGCAACTCCAAGCAAAAAGGCTGATTTCCTGTGTGGTTTCACACATGGCTTTTTGAAACTTTGATGTCGATCCACTCCACTCAACATGCTGACCAAATTTCATGATGTCTCGTCCCAGTTGAAATTAATTTTTGAACTAACTTTTGAACTTTTTTCATCTCAATCAATGCATAAGTATGTTTTTCTTCACTGCCGAATGTTTCCTGCAGTGGGAAGGCTTGGATGTATAACCCCAGATAACCTTCCAGGGTTGGAGGGGGCGGAGATAGTGAGGGCAGGGCCCACAGCAGGAAGAGGAGGCACAGTGTGAGATTCCAAAAGGAGGGTGCTGGGCGGTGGTGTAAACAATAGAAGACAAATCGCTGTGCTGGAGCTGAGCTGCAGAGAACATAAAGATTCTCGCTGGGGGCCTGAGTTAGTCACATGACCATTGGGTCAGCAACAGCAACCTCAGGCTGGGTCTGTTTATAGCACACACTTTATTTTATTACACTAACTTGCACTAGAGGACTGAAGAAATTCTGTCATGATTTTTACATACATGACCATATATGGTCAAACAAAACTATTGATAAAATATTGATAAAATATTGAGAAAATATTGATCGTTGTACTAAGTTCATCCTGTCTACTTGATAGACGCCGAAACATGTCAGGTATTTGAACACCTACACTGTCTGTAAGTAAAGAATCTGCTTTAAATTAGAAAATATTGATATATTATATTATATTATATTATACCACTTATCTTCAAGAGGGTCGCAGAGGTGCTGGAGCCTATCTTTGAGCAGTCGACGGGGTACACCCTGAACTGGTTGCCAGTAATAGTCATTCAGGATAAGAATTTTTTACAGAAGCAAATAATAAAGCAAACTATAACTCAAGACATTCATTTAAATGAAGAAAGTATAATATACATAATATATTTTCAATATTATTTTTATTTAAAAAAATCTAATAAACAAATAAAATAGAAGGTTGAAAAATATTAGATCTCTTTTAAATAAAACTCAATTTATCAACCAATAAGCTAATATAAGTTAAATTAACTGTTATTACCCTCACAAATATGACAAAAAATGTTTTAAAAAGTACAAAATGATTTTTGTCATATATATATATATGTATATATACACACACACACACACACACACACACACACACACACACACACACACACACACACACACACACACACACACACACACACGTTAAATGGACATACGTGTTTAAATTGATTAAAATAACACATATGTATAGTTAACACATTCAATGTATTAAAATATCCATACCAAGTCTAAAAACTCCAAGTATGAAAGTTTTTTTATATAAAAAGATATGGCCATAACTGGGAGCTGGAATTCTGCAACAAGAACTAAAAAAAAATCTCACAAATGAAACAAGTACATTACAATTAAATACATTCTAAATGTAATGTATACAACGTATGTTGATGAAGGGGGTTGAAATTGGTGTACCACATGCTGTGGACATGTCTCATGTTTGAAACAATGCTGACTGCTGCATTTCATTACAACAAAGCCAACCTAAACACACACACAAACGCACACGCACGCACACACGCACGCACACGCGCATGCACACACACAAACTCACACAGCCGTGCAAGGCTATGTATGAAATGGACATTGTTCGAGTCCAGGAGGTGACTGACTGCATCCTTCAATAATGATTCCTTTATCGAAAAGCCAGATATTTGCCTTAAATTCAATAACAAGTCGGCGGTGGTGGAGGTGCTGCTGCCTCAAACAATAACACAACAATGACTTAACAACTTTGCAGATTCACATACCGGAAGAAACATCTAATGAAAAATATATCTACTGTATATCTAAAAAATAAGCAGCTGAAAATACACACAGTTCCCATATCCAATTTAACTTGACATTAGAAAAGGGACGATTTAAGTATTTGATCTAAATGTGTTTCAGCTATAATAGCATTAACATTTTTTTAAATTCAATTATATCTTTATTATGGGAAAATACGGCGTTGTTGCGTTTGAGCATATGATGGCCTGCTTTTAGAATAATACGTTTCATTTATAAGCGCCTTTCATAACTGTCAATGACATTCTCTGTTGTCATGGCAGTTCAGTTTTTTTGTGTATTGAATTTAAGTAAGCTGCAGTTGCTTATGTCTAGTCAGTGAACAAAGGAGTAACCATTCCATTTTTGTTAAAAATGTTATCATATGCAGTTCAATGAATCAAATGTTCCACATCTATCTATATGTCAATAAGTACATCTATGCCTCTTTGCATTTTTTTGATGATGATACTAGTGCAGCGTGTTCTACCGGAGACAAAGTCCTTGTGTGTTCTACATACTTGGCAACAAAGATGATTCTGATACATATCAATATGTACATTTATACATTATATCAATATATCTATATACCTACTTGTATATATCTACTGTATATCTATCTATATATCTATCTGTATATCTATCTCTATAGATATACTGTATAATAGAATGGATGACGACAAAATGAAGAAGATATACTGTACTTGGTGGTTAAATCTTGTCTCCAAAAGAATTTGAGAAGTTTTGATTAGACAGGGCGAGACAAGTCATTTTGCAACCGGGACATCCTGGTGACAGCACCTCCGCGTGTTATGTACTACTTCTTACCTTTTTGTGTCTGTCTTTGAAGGGCAAGGCGGGCCAGGGCATCTCCTGCAGAAAGTCCTGCCACTGTTTCTGCTCCTGGTCTGAGGAGACGAACACTACCTCCAGCTTGTCACGGTGTTCCGAAGTCTGCTTGAAGCGGCCGTAGAAGTCGCACAGGCTGCCGTTGAACTGCCGACACGGCGCGTTCAGGCCGCAGCCGAAAAACAGGCCGAGCAGCGACACCCGCTCGCCCAGCCCCTGCACGTCTACCTCGGATTTCTCGCGGTTGACTAGCCGCTCCCCAAGCACGTTCAGCAGAAGGTCCGACATCTCCGCTCCGCTCGCCCGCAAACCGCGGATAAGTGGCAAACGATTCCCCGTGCCTTGCTCACGCGGTTGGAGGTGAGTTTTTTTTTTCTTTGGGGTGAGCTCCTCCCGGCCCCCTGCGAGCGAGGCGTCGCGGTGTATCTCCCCCGCCTGTATGTCTTGGTCCGCGGGTACCGTGCTCAGGAATGCGCTGCACTTAAACGCTTCTCGTTAGTTGTATGGTGAAATCGATACTAAATGTCGATACCCCGCACTCAAATTACGACTCATTCCAATTAGATATCCTCACAGAGTCGAGTTTGGCTGGAGCACACGAAAATGAACAACCATCCATGCTCACACCCAGGGACAATTTAGAGTACAGTATTCCATTAACTCGCCAGGCTCGTTTTTTTATATAGGAGGGAAACCCGATGACCCTTATAAAACCCACGCAGGCAAGAGGAGACAGAGCATGCAAACTCAACACAGGGAGGCTGAAGCCGGGATCGACCCAACAACCTCTTTACTGTTAGGTCAACGCCCTTATCAGCAATTGCTGAGCTGCATTCTTATTATTATCTTAGTAGTAGTAGTAGTAGTAGTAGTAGTAGTAGTAGTAGTAGTAGTAGTAGTAGTAGTATACCAATTGGCTAAATTATAGAATCAATTTTGGTTGTTTTACAAATTTAATTGCACGTGCAATTTAAATTTGTAAAACAACCTAAATTGCCCATTGATTTTAATCATATCTATCTCAGTCGTCTGAATTTGACACGAAAGAGCATTTCTGGTATCAATTTAAACCCAATCTCAGTTTAAACAATAATTCTGGCTCGAAATATAAATATAACATCCTGATTCTGTCTCCAAAGTGTCTAATTTTGAAGCACCAAGCGGGTCAGCATTTATCAGTAGTGAGTAGTAATTAATACTAATGTCGATATAATTCATATTAACCCTTTTATTGATGTAGTTCAAAAATCAGATAATATTTCATGCAATCAAGCATGTCAAATAATTATTTAGAAATACTTCGTGATATACACTGCATTCTATTTAAAAACGTGCATTTTATTACAATGTTGGATTTCGGTCAGGCGTATTGTCATCGGTATCGACGAGAGAGGTGGTATCGTTTAAGACTTGAGTACACAGCTGCGGTTGCGCGGTTCGTCTCCACTCAAGACTTCCTGTCACGTGAGGCTACATAATAAAATAACGTCACTCGCAAATGTTCTAGCCTTTAACATCTACTTCCGTTAATTTTGTGTCGCCTCGTTGTCTTTTTTTGCGCTGCAAACAACCACAAAACACAGTATGGTATACATTATATTGTATTTTTATTGTTCAGGTGGGAAAAGCCGAAAGGAAAAGAAGAAGGTGGTGCACGTACTCATTAATCGTGATGATACATTGCCATCTAGTGGTTACAGAAGACACCTACACGTAGTGGGCAATTTGAAACGTTTTCTTCTTCTTTTCCTTTCGACTATTCCCTTCAGAGGTCGCCACAGCGAATCAGAGTCCTACATCTTCAGAGGCTTGATTCGCATTTGAAACTTTTTAAAATATAAAAATATTATCGTATATAACTTGAGCCTTTTCCAGCAGTCTTATTTGGGGTTCACACTTGAACTGGTTGCCAGCCAATCTAAGGGCACGCGAAGATAAAGAGCCATTCATGCTCACAACCACACGTATGGATGACTTAGCGCTTTCAATCAACCAACTATGCATGTTTTTGGACTGTGGCAGGAAACCGGGGCACGGGTAGAAAACCCAAGCAGAACATGCAAACTCCACACTGGAAGGCCAAAGCCTGGAATTGAAACCCTGACCTCTGAACTGTGAGGGAGAATCGACCACCGATGTCACACAAACATTTAAATAAATACATAAATACAATTATTCATGAGATTTCAACATAGCTCCATCATCAGGCATTACTTTATTAAATGCTACTACAAGACATTAACACAGATAATTAATAAAAAAGGCATTATATTGTCACTTTAGTGAGTGTGATTAAAAAGTGTTTTATGGTGTTTCTTGATTAGACTGACAGTGGCTGAAGACACGTCTCAGTCTTCAATGAACATCATCCTCACTAGATCCTCTTTGAAGCATTCCTCCTCCACCAGCTTCTGAGGCTAAAAAATCACACACAACCACACAAAATAGGTGAGTAAAGTGCGTATGTTTGTGCATGTGCGTGTGCGTTTCTTACAGTGCCATATCGCAGAAGAGTGGGAACCCCAGTCAGCTTCAGAGTTGTCTTGAACTCATTGCTTGAGTCCTTCCAACTGCATTAAAAACAAGTAGCATAATAATCATATACATACAGTACTGGGCATGAAATCTAACTTGAATTCCTACCCAGGTTTAAAATCCAACTGAAATATTTATTTCATTCTAAACATTAATCCCAACATAAAATATTTACTTATTTTGAAACTGTATTTTCAAATCCTGATCAAGGTTTGAAGCACTAGAGTGACTTTGTCAACCTGTCTTAAAACGTTCGTTCTTCTTACCAGTGTTTGAAAAACTTTGAATAAACGGCCGCCGTTTGTAACTAACCTGATTTGCTAGCTGTGGAAAGAAAACACATGCGTCTCTAATCCTCGTCATTTATATTGATTGGTTGTAAGAAGTCAACAGGGTCATTTTCTATTTTTAAGAATATTGCCATTAATTTGAGACTGAAGCCCGTTGCAAAATTGCACACCAGTGCGCCTCAAATTGAGGGAAATTGTACTGAGAATGGGAAAAAAGATATACTGACTAGTTCCTTTCACCAACTTGACAGTAGATGAAGACCGAGCCCTGGGGTAGTGAGCTCATTCCCCCCTTTATAATCGGCTCAGCTGCAGGCAAAACATTGGCGAACCGTTATGAACATAGTATTCAAAGATCAGACGACATTTGGAGTTACATTATAGTAAAAGTATTATTCCAGGGTGCGACTTTGTAAAAATATACCTCTGACACAGTCAGGACACCAGCTAGATAATATTTCATGCAATCAAGCATGTCAAATAATTATTTAGAAATACTTCGTGATATACACTGCATTCTATTTAAAAACGTGCATTTTATTACAATGTTGGATTTCGGTCAGGCGTATTGTCATCGGTATCGACGAGAGAGGTGGTATCGCACAAGACTTGAGTACACAGCTGCGGTTGCGCGGTTCGTCTCCACTCAAGACTTCCTGTCACGTGAGGCTACATAATAAAATAACGTCACTCGCAAATGTTCTAGCCTTTAACATCTACTTTCGTTAATTTTGTGTCGCCTACGTTGTCTTTTTTTGCTGGAAACAACCACAAAACACAGTATGGTATACATTATATTGTATTTTTATTGTTCAGGTGGGAAAAGCCGAAAGGAAAAGAAGAAGGTGGTGCACGTACTCATTAATCGTGATGATACATTGCCATCTAGTGGTTACAGAAGACACCTACACGTAGTGGGCAATTTGAAACGTTTTCTTCTTCTTTTCCTTTCGACTATTCCCTTCAGAGGTCGCCACAGCGAATCAGAGTCCTACATCTTCAGAGGCTTGATTCGCATTTGAAACTTTTTAAAATATAAAAATATTATCGTATATAACTTGAGCCTTTTCCAGCAGTCTTATTTGGGGTTCACACTTGAACTGGTTGCCAGCCAATCTAAGGGCACGCGAAGATAAAGAGCCATTCATGCTCACAACCACACGTATGGATGACTTAGCGCTTTCAATCAACCAACTATGCATGTTTTTGGACTGTGGCAGGAAACCGGGGCACGGGTAGAAAACCCAAGCAGAACATGCAAACTCCACACTGGAAGGCCAAAGCCTGGAATTGAAACCCTGACCTCTGAACTGTGAGGGAGAATCGACCACCGATGTCACACAAACATTTAAATAATTACATAAATACAATTATTCATGAGATTTCAACATAGCTCCATCATCAGGCATTACTTTATTAAATGCTACTACAAGACATTAACACAGATAATTAATAAAAAAGGCATTATATTGTCACTTTATTGAGTGTGATTAAAAAGTGTTTTATGGTGTTTCTTGATTAGACTGACAGTGGCTGAAGACACGTCTCAGTCTTCAATGAACATCATCCTCACTAGATCCTCTTTGAAGCATTCCTCCTCCACCAGCTTCTGAGGCTGAAAAATCACACACAACCACACAAAATAGGTGAGTAAAGTGCGTATGTTTGTGCATGTGCGTGTGCGTTTCTTACAGTGCCATATCGCAGAAGAGTGGGAACCCCAGTCAGCTTCAGAGTTGTCTTGAACTCATTGCTTGAGTCCTTCCAACTGCATTAAAAACAAGTAGCATAATAATCATATACATACAGTACTGGGCATGAAATCTAACTTGAATTCCTACCCAGGTTTAAAATCCAACTGAAATATTTATTTCATTCTAAACATTAATCCCAACATAAAATATTTACTTATTTTGAAACTGTATTTTCAAATCCTGATCAAGGTTTGAAGCACTAGAGTGACTTTGTCAACCTGTCTTAAAACGTTCGTTCTTCTTACCAGTGTTTGAAAAACTTTGAATAAACGGCCGCCGTTTGTAACTAACCTGATTTGCTAGCTGTGGAAAGAAAACACATGCGTCTCTAATCCTCGTCATTTATATTGATTGGTTGTAAGAAGTCAACAGGGTCATTTTCTATTTTTAAGAATATTGCCATTAATTTGAGACTGAAGCCCGTTGCAAAATTGCACACCAGTGCGCCTCAAATTGAGGGAAATTGTACTGAGAATGGGAAAAAAGATATACTGACTAGTTCCTTTCACCAACTTGACAGTAGATGAAGACCGAGCCCTGGGGTAGTGAGCTCATTCCCCCCTTTATAATCGGCTCAGCTGCAGGCAAAACATTGGCGAACCGTTATGAACATAGTATTCAAAGATCAGACGACATTTGGAGTTACATTATAGTAAAAGTATTATTCCAGGGTGCGACTTTGTAAAAATATACCTCTGACACAGTCAGGACACCAGCTATTGCCTTTCTCGTCTTTGTCGCCACAGAAGTAAGCAAAAATATCTTTGCCTGGTCTGTCTGCCACAGCCTTGCAGAATTCCCTATAGCCACGAACGTTCACTTGTTCGAACTGGGCCATGGTTTGGTTCGGCGAAAACTGTAGCGTGGAGATGAGTTCCAATAGAACGGGCGTCTGCGGTTTGTGCTGTCAGCTGATCTAGCATTTCGCAAGACGGGGGAAAAAGAAGTTGCAAAAAACGCCACTGCAGTACTTCCGGGGTAGATGTGCGCATCCCGTGGTTTTGTTCGTGTTGTTCTTGGTAACAAAGTCATTATCGTTTTCAAATATCAATTACAATTAAAAATTCATAAGAAGGCAGTTTACACCTTTTGTGGCTTCGTAAATCCGTTCATGCAACATTTTGTAAACATGATTCTTATTTTTGAGCCCTTTGTCTCACATGTGAGACGAGATTGTTCAAATATGTGAACTATTTCCGAGGAAGAATATATTTGTTGTAAAAAGCGTCCTTTATAGTGTATAAATGTACATTTCGTCACAATTAATTCCGATTTCAGCAGTTTGCATTGTCTTAAGGTAGTATATAGTGGTAACATGAGATACTTCTTACTTACAAGTACTTAAATACTTTTACAAATGACAAGTTCCTTAAAGGTACCATTTTACCCATTTTGGTTTCCGTACTTGGTACTTCCTGTCACTGACGATTTGTTGTCATGGCGGCACAAGCTTTATTTTTTTAACGAGTAGTTTGAACGACTTTATATGTTAATTTTTCGATCATTGTTAAAGAAGGGAAATTATACAAAACCGGCTTTCGTCAAAGCATCATCATTTTGCATTAATTTTGAACAGAAACGTCCAACCAAATGCGATGTTTGCGATGACGATGCTCGGTTGACCCGAACCGGCAGTCCTTTCCGCCGTTATGAATTTATTTTTAAGCTGCAATTACCGCAATGATTTCCGCTGGACAGCAAACTAATGGTACTGAATGGGTTGTTTTGGCTTCAAACCGAAACACTCACAACGTTGGCTATTTAACCAATTCAACACCCACAACCAAGGTAAATTGTGATTTATTCTTCCTCGTTGTCCTGTCGTCAGTTCAGTATTTGTCAACCTTTTTTGACCCAAGGCATTTCACCACATTAGAAAAATGTCTCTCAGAATATACATACTGAAGAAGGGCGATCTCGATTTACTCGCTCACTGTGTGAATACATTGTCTCATTCTTTTGGATGAACAACTCAACATATCCTCATGTAGGTCGCAGGTGATCTGAAGTCGATCCCTCCTGAGTCTGAAAGGGTACACCACAGACTCGTCTAAAACGAATACAAATCAAATAACCAAAAAATCGTCTCACCATTGCACCTAAAATGTTTTTAAGTACAAATCGTGGGAACCCTACATTGTTTTTACTTCAATACAGTCCCATATTGGGGTGGGAGGAGACATTGAGATTCACAAATGGTTACTTATTTCCTACACGTCATAATTTTGTGTTTGTACGACATAACTGCAGAGGAAATTGGTTGACATTGAAGAAATGTTGAAAATGAAAACAGGACATCCAATAATATTTGGGGCAGTTTTTAAGGCTTTCATTTCCTAAATTGTGAACCTGTTTTGACATTTTGCACAGAACTTAGTGTGTGACAATCTTCTCTTGCAATGTATTTTAATTAGCCTTCTTTCACACTCTGATCAATAGTTTTTAGTTTAGCTTCTCTGTGTTGACTGGTACCTGATGTTCCATGCTTTCCATGCAACTTATTCACCAAAATTGTATACTATTAAAAACAGTTGTTTGTCATGCCTTTTTCCAAATTATGCCCAGCGTTAAGATGTCATATTGTCACAACTTTGTTTTACCACAATTAAATTTAAAAAAATAGCAGATCTGTTTTATGTAATCCACCAGGATTGATGACATTTTCTGTGTAATACATATATAACTGAGGATATACTTGGTTGTTTAATTTCACATTTGATGGGTAAGGAAGGCACATGTTTAGTATACAAACATTAAAATGTAAATTCTCCGTGCTTTGTCCCTTTTATCTCAGCTGCTGTTCAATGAAGCCGTGGGCGCCAGCTTCAAGAACCGTGCCACAATTGTGCGTCCTCCGGCTGCCATAGTCATTGAGAAGCTACTACCACTGGTGCCAGGGGAACGCCAGAAGGATGCGGACAGCAGTGTGAAAAGCTTGCTCAGCATTAGCAGTCTCTCCGAGGCAAAGCTGCAATCTGCGGTAGACCTAGCCAAGAGGGATCTGAGGCGGAGACGGTTCCAGGCCATGTGCAGGTCGTCTGCGGACTCTTTGGGAGGTGCTTCCTTGGTGGACAATTGCAACAGTACGCTTCCTCAGGTAACCAATGTGAATAAACAATGTAGAGTAAATTCCCACTTACCTGTGGCTTGCTATTCCCAAATACACCTATTTGTGTTTTTCTTTTCTGGGGAACATATCCTTAGGTAGTTGATGAGAAAATGTTTGGTTTTGCTCTTTCTGTTTTGCCTTCTGATGGTATCTAAAGTCCTGGCAAAAAAAGAAAATAGTAATTGTGACAAGCTTTATCTTTGGGAGGTGCTATGTTTAGCCTGGGTTGTTCAGAAGTTAAGAGTTTTCAACACATGTCCATGGGGCATTTTTTTTTAAATGAAGTGCATCGTTTATTTCATAGTGTGCTGTGTAAATTGCGTTTGATATAAACTGTTTGGGGGTACGAGTTGGTAATTTGATATTTTTATACTATTAATACAGTTGAGCACCGACTAATGAGTCTTCCAGGGTTCCAAACCAGTGAATTTTTGTTTTGTTTGATTTTATGTTTGTGAGCAAAAATCCCAGTTTCAGATATGCTTCTTCTAGAGTAAACTGTGGGAAAAAAGTAGCAAGATTTGCCTTGACTTGATCATTTTATCTCCCTTATGAAAGATGACAACCAAGCTGAGTCTGAAAGAGAAACCGACGAGACCTGGATCCAAACAACCCGTTTCAAAGAGGCATCCCGCGCCTTCCAAGCAAAAAGTCCATCCAACCACCTCATCAAGGCCGGTAGCCGGTGCAGACCAGCACAATCTCCTAAAGCAGGAGGTCCGCAAGCTCCAGAATGAACTTGAAAGTCTAAAAAAGGTACTTGATCCCAGCATTTATTTTGATTTGTTCTTTCCATTGGGTCATAAGTCCCATATGACCTCTGTTTTTGCAGAGCCTGGATCCAGAGGTAAATTCACTTGGAGCCAGACATGGAGCCAGACAACCACAGGACATGGCCAAGAAGCCCCCCACAACATCTAAGCTCCACATTCATCTGCCCCCCTCGACAGCGCATGCGATTCCCAGTCCAGCAGATTTCCCAAACCGGGAAGATCTCCTGAGACAGGAGATATTGAAGCTGCAAAATGACCCTGAGAGTACATTAATACAGGTATATACTCCATTATTTTTTTCATCTAGAGTAAAAAACAAGTACAGTGATACCTTAGCTTACGAACGCATTAGCTCACGAACATTAAATTCGCGAGAATATAATCTTTGCATACAAACTAGTCTTTGGTTTACGAACCAAAACACACAGCGCTACGGTGGCTGGCGGACTAATTTTCTACACCCCCTTTAAGTGCAGACGTGTTTGCTATCGAGTGGAGTACTTTTGCTATTATGGGACCGAAAAAGCCCCCACCACAGTAGTATTAAGCCGAAGAGGACACAAAAGAAAATTACGGTCGAGCAGAAGGAGATCATCGAAAAACGTGAACGAAGTGTGCGTTTGTGTAACTAGCGTCCCAGTACCAGCATCCTAAGTCGACCATTGCTACGTGCGGCTAAGGGTGTTTTCGTTTTCTCTAAGCAACGGTCTCAGGCAATAAAAGAGGTTGAAAAACTTCTGTTGATTTGGATTAACGAAAAGCAGCTAGCATAGCACTGTGTGAATGAGGGTGTTATCGCCGAGAAAGCACGGCAACTTCACTCGGATATCATCAAGAGGCAACTACATCAACGACCATCACAAAGGTAAATAAAACGACTTTATTATTCAGTACAGTTTTTCTTTAATTACAATCCAATGGCACATTTATTATACATAAAATAAGGTATATTTTGTGTAGTTTTAAGGCTTATTTAGTGGAAAAGTATATTTTATGGAAAAGTTTTATGGGGACCTGGGAACAGATTATTGTCATTTTTAATGGTTTCTTATGGGAAATGAATGTTTGGCAGACAAACTTTTCGCCTTACAGACATTTTCTGGGAACCAATTAAGTGTGTAAACTGAGGTATCACTGTACTTGTCATGTCATGAATTTAATCACTCCTCTTAGACTTTATTTATTCTTGGGATACACCAATGCAATTTATTTTTTGACCACATACGAGTCCAAGTAGCATTTCAGTATCTATTCATATCAAGTACTGATGCATCCTTGTGCTATTTCACCTGTAATTGAGATCACGTTTTTTTTTTAAGCCACCGCGGTCCGTGGGCCAGCAGGATCTCTTAGGCCAAGAGATGCTCAAACTTCACAGCGAGCTAGAAATTTTCATCCAGGAAGTGGAGAAACTGTCTGTCAGAGACGTCTTGTGTGAGCAAAATGTGGCGGAAGATCTGGAACCTGGTGAGCAGAACAAGTTGGAGGTACACTGGCAGAAGCAATCTCTGCGTTCATCACGGACCATTTACTCTCTTCACCAGCAGGTACTTCAGTTTGGCCAACTCACGAATTCAAAAAGGTAATCGTTGTTCCCCAGAATAATATTAATACGGTATTTATTTTTTTTCCCTTCAGATTAAATCAGTACAACAGTACATTGAGAAGCTTAACAACCAGGGCATGTGGGATCATAAAAAGGTTTGTTTTAAGAATACAAAACAGAATTTACACAGATTATAATGGTGAATAATTATTTTTGTCAGTAAAAATGTTTGACATTTAAATGTTCTTTAGTAATTAATTACCGACTGACTTTCTGTTTTTAATCACACAGTTTACAGCCACCCAGTGTCTTGCAAGTGCTCATCGTGGCACCCTGAAAGCTTTGCAGGTGGTCAACCGCCAACTTGCCGATCAGCGTCACAGCAAACTGCCATCTCATTGTGCAGAACTTAGCCGACTTATTTGCCAGCTTTCCTTGTGCTCGACCAGAATACAAATGGAGCCTGGATCGGCCGTGTTTGAAACGTCTCGCGAAATCCTGCGTAAATTAGAGGTGATGGAAACATGAACATATAAATGATGGTGTCACATCACAAGCAGATGCATCTGACAATTATGTCTCCTATTAGATTTTGGACTACATCATCAGCAAACACAAAGCACAGCAAGCCTTGAAAGATTCAGCTTGTCCTTCACAGAAGAAGTCATCCACTTATCCCAGCATGTTGCCCGCTAACAAAGCACATAAGGGAAGTGGTGTTGTTCGCAGACTCCCGAAAACCACCAATCCACTGAGGAGTAGCCATGGTGAGAGCTCACTGAACTTGTGCACTGCAGTTGTGTGCCAAAATTGAACGAGTAAAAATATGTTTAAATTCAATAAAATACGATAAATTGATTTACATAGCGCTTTAATAATAGCTGAAGTTGTAACAATGTGCAGGAAATAAAGCAGTGTCACAGATGTTTGTTCGGACACTGTGAACAAAGGCTCGAACACAGGTAGATTGTCTTACTAGCGACAGGGGACGCAGTTTTCATGAAGCCACTTTACGTGAGCTTCTTTGACCGACGCCCACCCTTTGCAGCCCTCTGCCAAGCTATTTATTGAGAGTATATGCAGATTTAAGTGATACATTCATAAAACAGTCTTCTTGATTTGAATACCATGCACCTGGACGTCCCATGGTACAAGCACCAACATCCATAAACCAACAGAACATAGACATATTAATGGGTTGCCTTTCCATGAACTGATAGATTTGGAACCTGGCTGATAAACTCATCCTGTGAAGGAGTTTACCAAGTCCTAAATTCCGCCCAAGGCTCGATTTCTTACCCGAGGATGACAATTTCACAGAGTGTGTTTGTACACCTCAGATTGACACCAGATTTTCTGTGCTTCCATTGTGGGCCTTGTGTTCGGCCAACTAAGCATACAACAGCTGCAATTTTAAATATGATTACTTCTATTCTGTCTATTCTCTATCAAGCAGTCACAAATATATGTATATTTAAAACAAACATAAAATACATGTAGACAATAAAAGTTGTAATCACTCACTTTAAAAAAAATAAATTTTCTTGAAAGTTACTGTAAAATGAAAAGGTGAACAGGACACCATAAAATAGTTGCTCTCAGCTCTGCCAATTAAAAATAATTGTGAGTATAATCAGATTTTAAATCCAAATTTCAAAAATGGTGTCACCAATTTTTTCGACATCCGCTTCTTCCTTTACTAACCTGCCATGTTTTTGTGGCTCAATCAGACGCAATCAAATCTTTTGAATCAAAAATGGTGCATAATTATGTCATGGACACATTTTTAATTATGTAATGAAATTTCTGTTCATTTAATCGGTTTAAAATATCTATATACATTTTGTATTGATGTAATTGTGTTTAATTTAATAGCGGTTTCAGGGCATTTCTACCAATATTAAGGTTTCAATTTGGAGCCATCTTTGAATTTTCAAATGCACTGGTTAATAATTATGTCATGGTCTAATTTCTAATGATTTAATTACATTTCTGTTCATTTATCCATCCATCCATTTTCCGTACCGCTTATTCCTCATTAGGGTCGCGGGGGGTGCTGGAGCCTATCCCAGCTGTCTTCGGGCACGGGACACCTTGAATTGGTTGCTAGCCAATCGCAGGGCACACAAAGACGTACAACGGTCACTCTCACACACACACCTAGGGACAATTTCGAGTGTTCAATCTGCCTGCCATGCATGTTTTTGGAACGTGGGAAGAAACCGGAGGACCCGGAGAAAACACGCGGGCCCAGGGAGAACATGCAAGCTCCACACAGGGAGGCCGGAGTGTATTGATATAATTGTGTTTAATTTAATAGGTGTTTCAGGGCATTTCTACCAATAAAAAGCTTTGAAATATTTTTCCAGAATGTTTTGGTTGACCTCCAAATTCAATCTTTTGGCATGGGATTTTTTTTCCATGTCTTTTTTAATGACGTTTCTATTGTTGCTGTCCCCAACTGTACTTTCAAAGGTAATGCCCCAAATTAATTTAGGCACTACACTTACTAATTTTTACTGTTGGCAGTTCGGAGAATGGTGATGCAGAAGCGGCGTGGACTGGATAAGCCAGTCAGCCTGCAGGGGGCGCCACAACAGTTGAAGAAAAACTCCCCTGGCAAAAAAAACCACCAGGTTCCAAAAGTAAAGGTGTTTCTTGGAATTTTAAATGTTACAATTATCCTATGGTGACACGGACTAAATTAAATGGTTTATGTCTTGTTCGGGCTATTTTGGGAAGGAGGATGCACATTTCAAAGAGCCCACAGTTTCCTCTCGCCTCCGAGTCACTGCCTTTCCTCCCAGGGAACCGTCAGTTCCGTGGATACCGGCGTCCTGTTCTCTCTCACCGCCACGGTGAGCCTCTTTACTTTTTAATCCTGTAATATGTCATGATTGTGGAATCTGTAGCGTTCAAGTTATACATACACTCTCATGGTGTTCTTGAATTGCTCTAAAAGGGATTTTAGGCAAGACTCACTGGACACTTTTTCAGGGTCACCAAGTCACAACAAATGGATGCGAAAAGGCTCTATATTAAAAAAAAGTCGACAGATTCGTATTAGTGAGTTTATATTTGTGTTTTTTTGTCACTACTTAGGAAATTATTTTATCTCTTGGGAATGTCTGTTTAAAATGAAGCACATACATTGCACAATGTCTCCCACTGTTACTTCAAATGCCATTCATCAAAATCTCTCATCTCCACAGTTCTCGTCACAAGACGACACCCGAGCCAAGATGCCTCTCATCTCCTGCCAAGCTGTTGTCATCCTCCAGCCCCGAGAAAGCCCACGTAGGATTCGGCGAAGCGTCTCATCCGACCTCAGAAAAGAAGCGACAAGCCCAGAATGAAGCAGTCAGGTAATATAAATTTCAGTACACTTAACAGAAAGAGTATTTCTGTATGAAATATTTATAGAGATTTGAGTGTTTTTTGCAGCAATATTGGGCAAAAGAGTACAAATCACGGACAAGTCCCTCGTTTGTCTTCTCAATGTTATTTCCATCTCCTGTGTCAGATTGGACTTCACCGCAGCCGCATGCATCACTCACCAATTTAGCTAGTTTTTTTTGCCAGCCACAATAAATTAATCAAACCGCTCGCTCAATTCTAAATCGAGATCGTATGTCTTTGTGGGAGATTAATTCACTGCCTGTTTTTCTGCTCCGCATACGATTATTTAATCAAAACATCATTACCACAATTGGGCCTCTCAAAGAATCACAAGCGTATGAAAATATTCAATAAATGTGCAGTAATTAAAATTTGCATTTCAACAATCTAGTACAAAGAGAAGCTAACACCTCTATGTCAATATAAAACTAAACACAGGATCATTGTTATTGTATTGTAAATGTATTGATGAATGAATTCACGGCACTGCTCATGTTGTTCTGGCTCTTTGCACAGGCTCCCAATCCCACATTTCTTGTTCCCTGGATATGGTCACACCACTCCTTATTTCTTCACTTAGGACAGGGCTCAGGGACCTTTTTGATTAAGAGAGCCATAAAAGTAAAATATTTAGATATGTTTTTCTGTGAGAGCCTCACAGACACACACACACACACACACACACACACACACACACACACACACACACACACACACACACACACACACACACACACACACACACACACACACACACGCACGCATGCAATTTCAACAAAGTGTCATAATGTATGATTTAAAATAATTTTGTGATAATACTCATCATTAATTAGAACAGTTTTTCATTCCTCATGATTGGTAAAAAAAATCCAACCAAACGATCGGAATGAAAGTCAACTTACCTGGTCCATTGGTGAAGTTACTGCTAGCTGGCCTGCACACTGCTCATTAGCTTGCACGCTTGCTTTCTGCTGTCACTCACACAAGTATAATGATGCTAACGTTAGCATGGGACTTGTCAAAGAGCCACTGATATTCAGCTGTTTCATTGCAAATTAGAATCACGGCAGAAACTTTTCTCTCCACAAAGGCGAATTCTTCGGTCCATTCAACCTGAAGTGTACGACACTTGTCATTTTTTTACTCGGCGGGCTTATTTATAAGGGGTGTTTCACTGTTTCAACATAAATGGGCAGTATCATTCAATCAAAATTGCTCTTTGAACATCAACAGCCAACCTGGGTCTGTATCATCCAATCAAAATTGCGGTTTCCGCCAACTGCTGCCCAAACAGGCAATAAACAGCGAGAATATGTATTTAGTTTTATTGGCAAGCCAAATGCAATCATCAAAAGAGCCATAGGTTCCCGACCCCTACCTTAGGAGATACCAAATTTGGTTTTGTAAGTATTATTTTGACAAAATATTAAACACACAACATTTTGTTCACCATAGAGTCGCATGGTTGGACAAGCTCACCACGCAACGACTTAAAGACCTGAACGAACTGACACAAGTGGAGGCTGAACGCATTCAACGACTGAGGTACGGTTAAAGGCCGCGGGCAGATGCATGCAGATCCGGCCTGATTGCGACCTTAGTGGAAGAGAGCACATTTTCACCACCGGATACAAATGAAACTAATAATCTGTTTTGGTATACAGGGCTGAGGTCGTCTCGCCGACTCAGTGGGCTGAAAGGGCTGAGCAGCAGGTGCGAGAGAGAATCGGACCGCTTCTGGATGAGGCCAAGGTGTGTGCGATATCACACTGTATATATTGAGTAGACATTATTTTGCATCTTTTTCACCGTGTCTACTGCGAGGCTAATTGCAAGCCCAGCTTTCGTTTGACCACCAGCGAGCTGGAGCCTTCCTGCTAGCACTCTGCTTGTAATAATAAAGCCCGACAATGCAAGCAAGCAGGACATTGATTGCATTTTTTCATGCACATTGGACCACAAAAGCCCCCACCCATCCTTTTTTTGACCAGCCGAGGTCATGTCATGTCATGGAAACTTTTGCGTGGTTGTTATGCTCATTAGCCCCAGTGTGATTCTTTTTTTTTTCCTGTCGGCTTTTCACACATTTTGCACATCGTCTGGTAGTAAATGAGTTAATAGTCCCACAATGGGGAAATTTGCAATTTAAAACAGCAAAATTGAAAGGGGTGGGATGCGGGGGTTGAAAAGAAAAAAACCCAAAGTATTACATGGATAAAAAAAAATTAGAAGGGAGCTGCACAAAATGTTTCAGAAAACCAACTATTAACAATGCATAAATATAAAAAAGAAAAACAAAGTATTTAAAACTGGCCCTCCTGACCAGGCTCTCCAGTCTCTTTCTGTCCCGGGCTGTGATGCTGTCTGACCAGCAGACAATTCCATACTGCATGGCTGAAGCGACCAGAATTCACAGAACAATTACCATACCCACCCCTCATCTCCCCCCAGAGGTCAAATACATGTGCCTGCTGTGTCTTTTCTTGCTAGAATTAGGCCTACATAAGGCAACCAAATTGTCGAACTCCATAATTAAGACAGCAAAACATGAATCCTCTTCCTTTCATAACTTTGCTGCTATGAAATGTAAATTTCTCCACTGCGAGATGAAGAGAGATACATCCAATCCAATACGGTCCATAACAGCATTTATATTACTATGTAAAAATAATTTCAGCTTTTTCCACTTGAACATCAAAAGACAAGATCATATTGAGAAATAACAGCGACATGCTAATCTCAGAGGATCTTCAAGTGCATTCAGGACTCCTTGAAAGTGGGTCTGATCTCATTGCCCATTTCTGTTCACAGTTCCTCAGGGGACATATTTGGTGTTATCTTATCTTTGGCTTGCTATGATGTTACGATGATACATTATTCAGCGATGCGGTAAATCTCCGTGTGTGTTTTGTGTTTTTGTAACGGCATTTGAAGTGCCAATTATCTACATTTGTGTGTTTACCTCAGCATCTCGGAGACTCCCGGAGCAGGAGCGACTTACCGCTGAGGAATAAGCTGTCAGAGGAGACTACAATGAGGATGAACTACAAGGTCTATTCTGAGATGGGGAAATTAAACAAACCTCAGATGCACTTCAATACAATTCCGTTAATTTCTCAGGTGGACGAGCGGGGTGAGGAGGCGGGCAGGGTCCTTCCAAAGGATCATTTGGAGGAGGCAGCGCTGCGGGTTCTGCAAACTCCCACCTTGGAAGGAATGCTGCAGCGCATGGAGGAGATCCAGGTAAAGGTCGCCTTGGTAACGCCCTACCGCGTGCGGCGGAGAGTTTTGACATCTTTACCGAATGTATTTCGGAACAGAGGGACCAGGAGGAAGTGAGGAGACGAATGGCCTCGATCGCCTACTCGGATGCTCTTCAATGGGAGCAACCAGCAGGTACTCTCATCATCTTGTTATGCACAAGCATTTTAAATGCTCTATTAAATGCGCTCGGGCAATTAAGGCGAGCTCAACATGGGCCATGTGCCAGTCTACTTGACACCTAAATTCATCTTGGTTTGAGTGTTCTTCTACGTGCTCAAGATTGGTACACTCCTCCTCTGGCTTGGAAAGGTGGGCTAGAAAGCAATCAACAGAGTGATAAAATCCACATTTGTCGCACATGCGCACATTCACATGTAACTGTGTCATATGATGAATGCGATTGCTTTTCTCAACATTCATTCGCTGCAAGATGGCGGCTGAAGAAACCTCACATATATATATATATATATATATCTTACCGTGAAATTGGCATCTCTTTCCCCATACATCGTAATTTATATTGATAATAATAATATTTATTATTATTATTATATAATTAAAAAGTAATTGTATTGTATTTTGTACAGCCTCCCCCATTTCAAGCTCAGATAACCCCAGACCCATATAACTTTATAATTAACTCTTTGTTCCAATGCGAGAAAAATATAAGGTTTCTAACGCTATATTGAATGTTTATGTAGTCCTAAAATTCAATATTCTGTGGGTCTTTTAATTTGAATGAAAATGAAAAAAACCCTGACACTGGAGTGGACATATTTTTGCACATCATCTGGCAGTGAATGAGTTAATCATAACCACCACTTGCATAACGGCAATAAGCAGAATGACTCCAAATCCTCCACATAGTTGAAAAAAAAATGCAGACGGCACACGTAGTCACACATTTACTCATGACACTAATCACATTATGATTGGTCCTCCTGTCAGATTCTCATACTCAACAATTCATGGAATATGGTGTGAGTGTGAGGATGCTCTTTAGTTTAGTACATGTCCTCTTGGTGAAGAACGTGTTACGATGGTAACCCAATCCAATTATTTCCCCACACTCACCTCCTCTGCTACCTCTGACCTCTTGCGGTTCTTCCCAGGCTTTCAGGTCGAGGTTCCAGGCTCGAGGCCAAGCTCTCCACAACCAATTAGAATGACCAAGCGAATGCTAACGCAGCCTGTGGCTGCTGATATTGTTCTGGGTGAACCCGTCGAAACAGGGTAAGTTTGCATGTCTTTTATCCTTTTCTATATTCTGATGTTTTGGGTCACTTCTTTTTTATCTATTTCAATGACGGCAAGAAAATTTACAATACATGCATGATGAACACAGATGCTACAAGCGGTTACATTTGAGGACAAAAAATGAGCTTTTTGTAGTGTAGATTGTAGCTTAAGGGACATATTCATGTGTAAATGAAAACAGGAGGCCATTGGCTATTTTTCATAATTAGGCCTCTAGACTGGATCAAGTGGGTTTTTTTCAACAGCTTTGTTCCTGGTGAAGTGTCAAAGTAAGTGCTTTCCCAGGAGGGGGCCTCCCGCCTTCAGGGCTTTAAAGTGCATTTTTTATACTCGCAAATCCTTTCCTGTTATACGTATGTGCTAGTAAAAATTTCATCCGGTCGCACAGGACTGCATGTTTTAATGGTCACCATACAGTAAAAGGGGGTCCACCTTTGCATCTGCTATTCAGATCGCACACACAGAAGGTCAATGCCTGGTAGGATAAATCCTTCCTGTATAAATCAAATAAAATAAAGTGTGTCCTTTGCCACTTAACTAAACTAGCACTGTGTGCTTTATAAAAGACGATCACATATTTCCAAAAACATATGTGGCAGGTTAATGGGACACTCTAAATTGTCCTTGGGTGTGAGTGTGTGTGTGAGTGCGGATGATTGAACGTCTATGTGTGCCTGGCGATTGACTGGCAACCGGTTCAAGTTGTCCCTACTACCTGTAGATTGCTGATAGGCTCCAACATAGCCGGCGGTCCTTGTGAGGAATTTTGGATCTGAAAATGGATGTTATCGTTTTTGTTTTAACTAATTCACTGCCAGACGTGCACAAATGTGTCCACCCCAGTGCCAGGGTTTTTGTCATTTTCACTCAAATTCCGGGACTAGAATATTGAGTTTTATTAGGACTACATCAACATTCAATGCAGCGTAAGAAACCTTAGACTTGCTGCTTTCATCAGAAAAAAAGAGTTAATTCCTAAATTAAATGGGTCTGGAGTTATATGAGCTTGAAATGAGGGCAGCTGTCAAAAATATGATGCAATACACCCACATTGGTTTATATGGCGCTTTAACAACAGCTGAAGCTCTAGCAAAGCGCTAAAATGGAAAAAAAAGGGAAATGCTGCCCCCTCATGGGAGGGAAAAACGTTCCAAGAGGTCTGAGCAGCGCTTTATCGGCACCCGCGCGAGAAAAACCAAAACTTCAACAAATTCAGGAATGGTGCTCCACATCATATTTTCAAATCCCGAATAATTTTGGGAATGGCAGTGAATGAGTTAATATACCATTTAGCACTCTTAAAGGACAACCGACGCCGACAAGTTGTGCCCATAATTTGTAAAATTGCTTCAAATGACTTCTACTGAGCGTTTTAAGACTCGCGCTGAATATTCAGGAAGTCTTGTTTTTGAGTTGGTGACGATTCCTGACGGCACGTCACGGAAGGAACGCCCCTGACCGAGAAAAGGACACACAAGGCATTTTGCGGTACTTTGTTTGGTCTGAAAACTTCGTGTTGATCCGTGTTGATGGCGAAATTAGTAGGAAAACACACAAATAACGCGATGGTGAATCGTTGTGTGTTGCACCAAGACAACTATTTGATATTCGCTGATACAAATTTCAAGCAGACAAATCAGCCCATTTCCAGCGGAGTTTGGCGCCATCTTCTGCATTTTCTGGGTGCTACATTTCTGTCCAGATGCTTCAAAATGACGGAATAACTTCTTTAATCGATTGCAAACATTTATGCTTTACTCTTCAGAACTATTTGAATCATATTCATAACTGGATGAGTAACAAGAAAGCATCTTCTCCGAATCTGAAGCCATTGTTTTGATTCTCGAGCAAGGCAAGACGTCTTGGCGTGACATCACGAACAAGGGGCGGGACCTTCAGAAACTGGCCACCGGGTTCAATTTGATGTAGTTTTGAGACACTTGAAGTCATTTTTGTTGGTGTTTTGCATTTGAATAAAAATATCATCCTGCGTGTTTTGGGTATTTTAGATGCTATAAAACGTTTTTCTGATGTCAGTTAGGAAACAAAAAAGTGGTGTCGTTTGTCCTTTAAGTGCAATTACATTAGCATCATTCTCAAGTCTTACCAGATGGACTGAGTGAAATAGATGACACTTATATTGACTGGAGAACAGGAGTCGAAGTGCTCTCAAGTCATGCAATGTGCATGAAGCAACTTGGCTCCTACCAAGTGCAGTGCGTGCCTTGTTCCCTCCAAGGCAAGTAAATTGAACATGGGGGTAGGGGGGTATTAGGGGTGAGATGAATGCAGAAAGTGTTTCAAGATGAAAGTTGCTGCTATTTAAGCCTTCACCTGTCTACTTCAGTGTTCAAATGTGATGACCTTGATCAGACATTTAGCATATCCTGTAACTGAATAAAAGGGAAACGTGTATCCATCAATTCTTCAGGACACATCAGAAGGCTTTGTTCCTCAAGAGGAAGAAATTGGACTGAATTTAGATGCTGAATTAAGCTGTTGTTGTGTGTGACCGTGCGAAAAAAAAAAAACACATTGAGGAGCTAACAACATACAGCATTGTTTGGATAGTCTCGCAGTGGAGAAATTTACATTTCACAGCAGCAGTTATGAAAGGAAGAGGAAAGGAAAGAAATAAGTAGAAAAACCAAATTCAGGGGCTGCTGGAAAGGCAGCCACTCTCGCAGGGCCATCTTGAAGTCGAAACAACGACAAAAACTTATTAACAAATAATATGACAACACAGACACAGAAAGTCATTCATTCTTCAGCACTTTCTGTACCATCTTTGTTACATGAAGCAGTTCTGGATTAAAGAGGGGAGGAATTAAGCATCCTTCACACCATTGATTGAACGACGTCATGGTGGAATGTGCACGTCTACTACAAGCTATATGTTGAAAGCAATCTCGAAGCTGTGGCATCCATTGATGAAAAGAGATTGTCTCACATCTCCTGTCCCACGTAAATCCGCTTCAATTCCAAGCTGCGACAGTTCCACATATGCATTGGTGCTCTGCGCTGACGCTCCTTTCTTCTCATCGCATTTGAACAACCTTCAAATTACCATTCTTACCAACCAATTCGGGTTGAACATCCAACCAACACCGCACCAAATAAAATAACCAAGCAACAAATGTTGATTGGAACCAACCGATGACCCGAATCCACAAACAAACGAGGCAACAACTGGTTTTCTGTGACAACACCTCCCATATTAGTCAAAGCATCTCTATTCTTTCTGTCCAGTGAGGATAGTCGGTCCTCTTTCTTGCAAGGAGCGACCTAGAACAATGACTCCACATGGCCATTGATAGAATTGTGAGAGATTTCATGGTGCAAGATAAGATTTATGTAACCATGGTGAAGAGTCCAGACGCAGACGCCGGTCAGGCCGCCACCCCGGCTGGCCCTCGGCATCTTCCATCATAACCAATAAAAAGATGAAAGATCCACTCAGTTATCTTCTAAACCTTTCATGTATTCTTTCTTTTATTTTAATCCCCTCGCCTCTCTTGTTTGGGGCGCTGCAGTTCCATAAAATGTGCTCTCCACTCCAACATAATTACTTCAGGACATCATCGGTTGCCATGTATTCAAGTGTTTGTCCATGTTAAAGACGGCTGAAATAATCACACCTAATTTTTGTTGTTTTTTAGCTCATTCACTGCCATATGTGCAAAAATGTGTCCACTCCAGTGCCAGGGTTTTTGTCATTGACACTTGAATTCCAGGGCCCACAGAATATTGAGTTTTAGGACTACATAAACATTCAATACAGCGTTAGAATCCTTAGACTCTCTTCTTTCACCAGAAAAAAGACTTAATTCCTAAATTATATGGGTCTGGAATTGTATGAGTTTAAAATAAGGGTGGCTGCACAAAATAAAATGCAATACATACATATTGGTTTATATAGTGCTTTAACAACAGCTGAAGCTGTCGCAAAGCGCTAACATGGAAAACAGGGGAAATGCTGCCCCCCTTGTAGAAAAGAAAAAAAAAACATTGGCAGAGGCCATGGCCAGCGTTTTATCTGCACCCAAGCATCTTCTTCTTTTCCTTTCGGCTTTTCCCTTCAAGGGGTCGCATGAAAAGACAAAACCCGAACAAATTTGGGAATCCACGTCATATTTTCAATTTCTCAATGAATTTGTGAATGGCAGTGACTGAATTAACATCACATTTTTTTTCCAACTCTTCCAAATCTCAGCAGTCCTTCTGTAAGCCTATCTTGAAGCTGTCTATGTATTCATTCTGACTGAGTCATCCTTTGAATCAACATTGAGACTCCACTCGTGAGTTTCTACCATAGAAAAATATGATTCACTTGTGGAGATTGACAACCAGCAACATCCAAAGATTTGATGTGATGAAGCAAATTGAAGTATGTTTTGGGACACAAGTTAGTTTTTTCGGAGCACAAGTGGTTCTTGATGGAGTGTGTGTCAGACCTGTCACAACACTAAATATAGCTCAGAGAGCACAAGAAGCAGGCCAATCCATCCAAGTAGGGAGGATTAAAAAGCGCTCAGCTGTGCCCAGCTGAGCCTTCTGCAAACCGTGGCTTTAGAAATTCTTTATCGTGACTTCAGACAACACCACCCATAAGTAAATTGACCTAGCTTGCGCTGTCTAAATCTGTGTGGGGGAGAGGCATAAAAAGTTTGCCCACTTCCTGTAGAAAAATTCACGTTGAAGAAAAGCCATCAAGCAGCTTCTTGTTTTTGTCTCACTAAAGAGTCATCTCTGAAAGCAGCCTAATGGAGGAGGCATCCCAGGAAGACGGGCTCCCCATATTCCCCGGTCCAAATGAGGGTGACGCGGTGAAGACGGTCATCGGCGTGTCTGCTAGCATGCTGAGAAGCATTCGACACTACCGTGACGACTTTGATTCATATCTACGCCATGCGATGAATGAGGGAGCTGCTGGCGACGTCAACATCTGGTCCTTCGCAGACAGGTAACAAGACTTGCAAATGCTTTTTTTAAATGTCTTTTTAGTAAGCTTCTGGTACAGTACTGTTGATCTAGTCGTCGTCTTGGTTTCCAGATGTCGAAATGTAAACGACATGGTGAGGGTGGCTCTTTCAACACTCTCTCAAATTAAAACAGGACATTCATTGGTCGAATTAAGTATCAAACGCCTGTTGTGAACATTAAGCTCCCCGTTACATAATTGCATCTTGTGCACAAAGTGCAGAGACATTTAACAGTTGGACATGTGCATTTAAAAGCTTAGAAAAGGTCACGTTAAGTTCACCTCTGTGACCCTCCTTTTCTGTGCTTAGTGTAGTTGCAACGTGTAGTTTTCCCAGTGGCGGACCGTCAAGGCCTGCAAAGCCTTCTCTGCTTGCCTAAAAATATCAGAATCATGGATTAATGTGAATTATATTTTGTCTATGAATTCCATTTACATAAATCCAAATTGTCTTTCATGTTCCCTACATTACTTTTCCCCTGTTGTGCTGCTTCCAGATGTGTGTGTTTTTGTATTTAAGCATTTGACCAATCACATTTCAGCCATTTGTTACCCAAGTCAGAAATCTACCTGGACACCTTCACAATCAGTTCTGCAGGCCCCAGATTATAAAAAGCAATGTCGGTGAGCAATGTTGCTCAAGAAGGTGGAGGATTTTAAGTACTTGGGGTCGACTGTCCAGACTGGAAAGTGTCGAAGTGTCGAAAACAGGTGAAGAAGCGTGTCCAGGCAGACTGGAGCGGCTGGCGAAAAATGTCAGGTGTGATGTGTGATAGAAGGGTTTCAGCTAGGATGAAAGCAAAAGTGTATAAAACAGGGGTGAGACCAGCCATGGTGTTTGGACTGGAGACACTGCCACTGAAGAAAAGACAGGAAGCAGAGCTGGAGGTAGCAGAGCTGAAGATGTTGAGGTTTTCTTTGGGAGTGACCAGGTTGGATAGGATCAGGAAAGAGTACATTAGAGGGACAACTCAAATTAGTGGCTTTGGAGAGAAAGTCAGAGAGGCCAGATTGAGATGGTTGGGACATGTCCAGAGGAGAGAGAGTGACTATATCGGGAGAAGGATGCTGAGCCTTGAACTGCCAGGCAGGAGACCGAGAGGAAGACCGAAGGAGGTTTATGGATGTGGTCAAAGAGGACATGAAGGTAGCTGGTGTGAGAGAAGAGGATGCACAAAACCGGGTTAGATGGAGGACATTGATTCGCTGAAGGGAAAGGCAGAAAGGAAAAGAAGAAGATGAGCAATGTTGCTTTAACCAATCGGAGTTTGAGTTGGCAACTCAAAAGGGTTACCAACAGCTTCTTGAAAGCGCTGGTCAACATCAGAATTTTCGCAAACGATGATTGGCTAGTCACTAGCCAATCATAGTTTTCAAAAACTACTCTGATCACAAGCCGCTCGTGACAATCGCATACTGGCCAGAGCTAGCACAGTGTATCGGTAGCGAGCTGCATAAGCAAATATATTGTGTTGTTTTAATAGCAGTTTTAACAACCCACTATGGCTGAAGGAGGAGAAGAAATTGATTTGTTTGGAGATTTACTGTTAAAGCCATTTTAAAGACAGACTTTTCAAGAAAGAATGGACATCATTAAGATAGGCCAGTCTATTTTTTCCTGGCTAATGGTACCCTCTAGTGGACTTGTAATAATCACACCTGACTTTTTTCAGTCTGGATTGATTCAGAATTAGCACAACTGAAGACCTCGTGATGAAATCCATGGCCCACCACTGGGTTTTCAAAATTAGATTTGAACTGAACTGTACTGCCGAGCATGCATGTCCATGACATGGCATTCTCAGTCCCAGAGAGGATAAAGCAGCATTTTATAGTTCACTCTCACCTTCTTTCACCCACTCTTTCATTTACATGATCTCAAAGATTTCCCATATGATTTTATAGTCGCAAACAGACCAATGAATCCTATTTTATGAATCACCCGCTAATGTTTGGAAAGACACATCTGTGCCCCTGTCTTGTGCTTAATTTGCAGAAACACTCCAACACTGTCAGTACGTCACATCTGCCTGCTGCTCACACAAAACACTTGTTTACTTGCTTATTTCTTTGACCTTATGAATATTCACAAGCACTTGTCTTGGTGCGGTGCTCAGGCAAATAAAAATCTTGCGTCAATGCACCGGAAGCTCATTTTAGGTACGCTATTTTACATTCATGAAGCTTGCCGGCAAATGAATTTTCAATTTGTCTTACATTCGTTATGATGAAACCAAAATGAAATTAAAATTACAAAGCTTTCAATCATGAATGTAAAACTGAAATGAAAAGGACATCAAATCTTTTACAGAGAAAACATCAAATTCAAAGCTGAGATAATGTGGTTGCCCAAATGTGCACATCGTCTTGGGGACATATTGCTGTGATTGAAATTAATCAGTCAAATTCACATTAAATGAGGGTCAACACACATCCGCCATCATTTAAATTTCCCCTGGTTAACCCCAAAGAAAGTTCGGCTGATGTACGAGATATTTCCTGATATTTTTATGTCACACCTTAGAGCCTGAGCCAAGCTCTGCACCGATTCCACAACATTAAACCCCTCATTACTCAAGGATATCAGTCACGGGAAAGAGACAATAGAGATTCCAATGCATTAAATTTACCGCACTACAGCAATGTGACATTATCAAGACCTGGATGTTACTCCAAAATGTACCTAAAAAATTGTCAAGGCAGTTGCCAAGAGAATCGCGTGTCTATCTCAGCGTCTCCTTTGTTGTGCTGCAGCTTGGCAGAGGAGTTGTTGTGGGATGCAGCCGCTGATGTGGCGGCTGAATTCCAGGATGTAATGGAAGAGTGCGCCGAGGCCGTTTTCACCGCTGAGTTCCTGCAACTGATCCACTCGCCTCACGTGGCCTCCTCTTCCTCTTCCTTGGTCAACCTATAAGGTGCTCGCAGTTCATGCGATTGTGTTTTTAATTTATTTTATACAGAAGGGAATTGAAATAATTGGTTATATGCACGCCTGTTTTTTTATGATTATTTTTTTAAAATAATGAATAAATAATGAAAAACTGCAACAAGAAAGATTGCCACACTGCCTTTAATCTGAGGGCTGCTTCTCTTCCGACACCATCGGCTATGTGAGATTTTAGTCCCCCGGGAAAATTAGTTTCGATAATCTTGGAGAGACCATTACTACATTATGGTGGAGGGATTATAAGATTATTGGATCTCCCGCACGGATTACTCACACATTCTATTTCCGTCCGGGAATAATGGTTGTGAGTGAGTGGATGTTGAATGATTTATGCCAATTTCTCCACCGGTGTTGGGGATGGGCAACTTAATTAATGAAGGGGGCCACAAGTTTTCATCAGCGCTACTGGGGGTCACATAGGACCACCCATTTCCTAACAACATGTATGATAAAAATGGAATTTTATTGATGAGCAAAATACGGAGACGTGACTACCTTTTTTTAAAACAATGTATCTTGACGCTTTCAACAAATGACTTGAACAGTGAAAAACTAACTACAGTACACTGATACTTTTTTACTACAAAGTTTTGCACTTTACCATTCAGACCCAAGAACTCATTTTCTACGCACGCACACACGCACACACACACACAAATCATGCCAACTATGTTTTTTAATATATATATATATATATATATATATATATATATATATATATATATATATATATATATATATATATATACAGTAAAGTCTCGTTATATCGATATCGGATATATCGATAGTCCCGGTTATATCGATACTAAATCTATGCACGCACGGAGAAAATTACATGCAAACAGGGTTGGATATATCGATAGTCCCGGTTATATCGATATTTTTTCGGACTCCCTTGAATATCGATATAACGAGACTTTACTGTATATATAGACACACACAACCACCTTTCAAACCTTTGAAAGACTTTACAGTCACAGTATAAGTTGCGCCAGTGTTCACTCAACCCAGAAGTAACACACACACACAAAGACACACACACCACTATCTCAAACATTAACATTCATTCATTTTCTCACGAACAGAACTTCAAAGTCCTTTCAGGAAGCCTTTACAACAACAACAATCCTCTGCAAGAAAAGAAGACGATTGACTGGAATTATATGAACGGCAGCTCTTAGCTGCTCCTCCGCACATCACATGACTGTATGTGGCATAACATTGATTCGTGTTGGTCTCACCGTTTCACTCTCTTAAGGGCATCAACATTACTGAAAAAGAACATCTTCTTTGGGTCATCGGAATGACTGGACACTAAATTTGATCGCCATATCTCTACCATAAGAGGCTAGATGCCCGTTGCTAGCCATTTTGGTTTGAAGCGCCATCTTCCAAGACTCAAAAAAATTCAAATAATGTATTTGCATTCTTAGGATGTCCATCCATCTGTCTCACAATGGATGGTTCCAATTTGCTAGCAATTGGAGAAATGGTTTCTGCCGAGATCATTAAAGTACTAAGTGTATTTTTACACCAACTGAACTGGTTCATCACACTGCATTTCCTCCAAAAAGAAAACTCTCTCTCTCTCTCTCTCTCTCTCTCTCTTCTCTCTCTCTCTCTCTCTCTCTCTCTCTCTCTCTCTCTCTCTCTCTCTCTCTCTCTCTCTCTCTCTCTCTCTCTCTCTCTCTCTCTCTCTCTCTCTCTCTCTAAAAATGTAGGCATCTTTGTGTTGTAAAGTAGTCAAGCATCTTTAGTATACCTGAAATAGAAAAAAATGGTGTCAACATGGCTATCAATCCGTCGATCTATAAATGTAGTCATCACTGTGTTGTAAAAGGCAAAAGCCTTGAATATTATGCAGTGTGAGTCAAGCGTCGATGCCTGCAAACCCTTTTTAAAAAGTTCTGTGTGCTTTTAATGTTTGAATAAATTATTTGCGAATGAATACTTCATATCTCCACATTGCAGAAAAGCGGTAGCAGTCTATTAGAAAGCTGAGTATGTGGAGACAATACACCTCAAGATACTGTAGACTTAATTAAATTAGCCTAAGTATTTTGCAGTTGGTTCCACAAACAGACTTTTTCTATTGTATATGTTGTATCATAAGGACTAATTATTTAACACAAAGCAAATAATATATATATATATATATATATATATATATATATATATATATATATTTTTTTTTTTTTTTTTTTAAAGAATAAAATTGCATCCATCGTTCCATCCATTTTCTGATCACAAGGGTCAGCGGCATGTTGTAGTCCATCCCAGCTCTCTTCGAATGGACTAAAGACCTGAACCGGTTGCCAGCCAATTAATTAGTGTAATTTAGAGTAGTCTATTTTCGAGTATATGTGGCTCAAATTTTGACAAATAATTTCTGAAGGAGACACACTGTATTTTCCGGTGTGAAAGGTGCACCCCAATGATTGGTGTATTTTCAAGCTTTTTCCATATACACCGGACTATCAGGCGCACCTTGAATGAAAGATAATATAAATATATAAAACCTCTTCAAATATAAGACACACCACATTATTAGGTGCTATAGCAGAGGCTGAGGTTACGCGCTACTTCTTCTACAGGGGGAAAATGGTTTCTGGCTGCTGATAGGAGTTGCGAGACCTATTGTGGCTCAATATTACTTCACATATAAGGCGCACCTGCTGATAGGGCTCAGGGTCAACTGTCAAGAAAATGAAGGCTTTTGGGCGCGACTTATATACCGGAAAATACGGTATATGTCGCTCAAACATCAACATATAATTTCTGAAGGAGACACAAAAATGGCTAAAATTGCTGAAAAATAGTTTGATGTGTTTTCCCAGCTTGAGTTTGTACATACTTGCGTTTGTAATGGAGTGTTTCTCAGTTCACCCTTTTTCCCCCATAGCTTCTCCTTCCTGGTGATGAAATGAGACAGGTCATAAAATAGGAGATACGGGTATAAATTCACATTGACGTATACCAGTGGTGGTATTGAGGGTTTGGACTCTCATATTACAGCTCATGTGGGTCAAAAGCAGCAGTAGCCATAAAGTGTTGTGTCAGATTAGGGCGGATCACTGCTGGATTTCAGGCCAGTCATCTGCTCCATGACTACCCCCCTAGAAAATACAAGAGACAAACAACAGACTTAATGTTATTTTAATGACTTAGATGGACTGCAAACTCCAAAACAGTTTTGTTGAATATCAATCAGTCACATCAGTGGACAGCAATAAGTCTTCATATCCAACCAAGTTGCACATTAATCACAACAATGGACAGATATCCAATAACTCTTTTCTTCTATATGTCACTTTCACTCTAGCAAAAAAGATTAATAAAAAAATGCTTTAATGTAAAAGCATTGATTGATATTAGAGTTGCTCATTGGCTGCTTGTATCGGGGACCTTGTTCTTTCGGTCATGACCCACAGCTCGTGACCATTGGTGTCACGTTTTGGTTTGCGACCAGCGGGTGGCACTGTAGGGCGCCGCCTGCAGCTGCACTGTTGTTGGTCGTTTTAACTCATTCACTGCCATTCACAAATTTATTCGGGAAATTGAAAATGACATACAGCCCGAATGTGTTCGGGTTTTAGTTTTTCATGCTTGCATGCCGATAAAGTGCTGGCCATGGCCTCTGGCAATGTTTTTTTTTCTTTTCCACAAAGGGACAGCATTTCACTTTTTTCCATGTTTGATCTTTGTTCCAGCTTCAGCGGTTGTTAAAGCCCTATATAAACCAATATGTATGTATTGCATTGTATTTTGGACAGTCACCCTCATTTCAGGTTCATATATATTCAGACTCATAGAATTTAGGAATTAACTTTTTTTCTGATGAAAGAAGATAGTCTAAGGTTTCTAACTCTGTATTGAATGTTATGTAGTCCTAAAACTCCATATTCTGTGGGTCCTGGAATTTGAGTGACAATGACAAAAACCCTGGCACTAGAGTGGACACATTTTTGCACATCTGGCAGTGAATGAGTTAATCAGTGGCAGTAAAAAGGACTCGCGGCACAACCATTAAGTGTCGGGTCATTGTTTGTTTCCTCTTGTCAGGTTTGTTTCGTCTTCTCTGGTTTGCTTTGTTTTCAGTCATGTTTTAGTCATCGTTTTGTTTGTTACTTTGGACCTTTTTGTTCTAATGAATTTGATGTTTGAGATTTTATTAAATACAATTTCCACTTGGCCAGGAGCTCATCCCTCAAACAAATCACAGGTGTCAAATTCCCGTCCTTGAGGGCTGCCCACCTGCATGTTTTCCATCTCTCCCTGTTGCAGTGTTGCACACACCAGATTCAAACAAACAAAATGAATATGAGACCTCTAATCCAAGAGTTGTTTTGCTATCAAGACTAGTGGATACAGAGATAAGCTTGAAGATAGCTGGCCCATGTGGTGACTGAGGGACACGCATAGTCGCCAATGTTCCATGAGCTTCATGAACGCACGTGATAGGCTACAACTTGATTGACGTAAATTAGAAAGGAGCCCCTCAGCATCGAAATGAAACCGCGGTTTGTTTGTTTCGTCGTGCCAGTTTTAGTTATTGGTGACCGCCTGGGGGAGGGGGGAGAACGCCCTTCAGCCGACTCGGACGGGCGCACATTGTTGCTCCAGACTCGTTCTCGATTCCTTTTCTTCTGGAGTAAAAACGCGGTGGTGGAAAGGGGGTGGAATAAGAAGAATAAGATCTGCTGGGTGGCGATGTGAGCCAAGTCTGCACAGAGATAACAAACCCTCCCCAAAGTATGCGCGGCGGCTGCGGTTGAAGCGGGTGCGGGCGGGGGCGGGTGAACGTTCGCTTGACACAGGTGGATGCGGAGCGACAAGCGCGGCATCTTATCGCCGCGTGTGGAGGCGTATCAGGCGGCTGCGGCGTCAACATCGAGTCGGTGTGCTCCCGGAACGGTTTTTTTTTTTGGGGGGGGAGCGCTGCGCATCTCTCGTCCTCTTCGTTTTTAGTGATTGACGAGTGGAGTGGAGAGAAGGAGCACGGCATGTCTTGGGAGGCGAGAGGAAGAGGTAAGCGAACATCTGCATGCATGCCCGCCCTGTGTGCCCCAATCTGCTGGAATGTGAACAGCTCGCTGGGTGTTCTGCTCAAATGCGAGATAATTGAAGGTTGGATGAGGAGAAGTGGTCAAACAGAGTACACTGGATACATTTCAGTTCATCTGATTTGATTCAAGTCGAATTAATTTATTTCCTTTGGTGTTACAAGTAACATTGTCATCCAGAGGTGAAGCACAATTTCGATTTCTAAGGCAGGGTTAATGTTTCAAATTAAGGTTTCAGGGTTAGGTTGTAGCTTCATATCAAGGTTGTGGTTTGCAAGTGGCATTGGGGTTTTAAATCAGGGCAAGGTTAGGAATTTCAAATTAATGTTTTTAGATGTTATAACACAATGTTTGAATTGGGGTTCGACACTATCAGGCTTTAAAAGTAGTGCGGTTATTAATATTGTTTTAAATCTTTCTCTAGACTAAGGTCAAATCTTCAAGACCGGGTTAGGTTTTCAAATTCGGGTTTAAAGGTATGAGTTTTGATTCAGATTAAGGTGTGAATCAATATTTGAATTCACATTTAAGGGCAAAATTAAGGGTTCAATATTCACAGCAGTTTGGTGTTTAATAGTAGTGTTATGGTTTTAACACAGGCATCTAAACCAATGTTAAGGCTTTAAATTAGGGTTAAAGGCAATATTGGGGGTTTCAAATTAGTGCTTGGGGGCCAGTTTATGGAATTCAAATGGGGGTTTCAAAATGATATGGAATTCAAACGAGGGTTTCAAATTGAACTTTCATACATTTCAGCAACTGTTCGAGTTAAGGTATAAAGGCAATGTTCAGGTATCAAGATGGTGATACGGTTTAAAGGCAAGGTTTGAGATTCAAGCAAACATTTATGTTTTAAATTAGGGTTCTATACAATTTTTAATTTAGTATTTCCTCCATCTGTGGTCGGGTTTTAAACAAGGGCTACTGTTTCAAATTAGCGTAACATTTTAAGGCAAGGTTCTAAGACAATGTTAAGGTTTGAAGGCATTTTAGCTGTGAAGGCGAGATTAGAGTTTAAAATTGATTTGAGACAGCATGAAAGTTTCAAGAGAATGACAATGAGTTTCGGTTTTCAAATTAGGATCTGAAACCTGCGTACGGTTTTAAGCAAAGATTAGCCCTCTAAATTATGGTTTCCTGCCAGATTTAGAGTTTCAAATGAGGGTTTCATGTTATGTTTTTTTTAACACAACGTTAGTAGGGGTTCAATAACGTCTAAAATTTTGAAACATTTAAATCTTAAACAGTGTTTTTGGGTTGCAAGACATGGTTAGGCTCTTAAATTATGGTTTCAAACTGTCACCGTTTGCAAGATGGTGATGGTGGTTGTGGATCCCAAAAAAGTAGACAGGAGAGAGCATCAGGATGTATTTGACACATTGTATTAAAATAAAGTCAGCAGGAACAAAATCTAAAACATCAAAGTCATCTGAACAGAAAAGTACAAAGTATAAAAGAAAACCATGAGTAAAAATCTGCCAAGATGAAACAACCCTGACAGGGTGCAGCAAACACATATAGTGCAATACATTTCACTGCAGTACAATGCAATGACCCAACCCCGAATGGTCGTGATGGGAGTCCTTTCAACTGCCACTGATGAGGACGAACAACACCTGTGCAACTGGTGAAACTTGGTGAAAGTTAACATTTCGAACTGGGTCTCAAACCAGGGTTAGTCTTTAAAGTTCCAATCGTGATTTTGAAGAATGGTATCCAGGCAAAATGCAAATTTCAAATCTGGGGTTGGGTTTAAAATTAGAACTTCAACTGAGTCATTATTTTACTCCAAGTGAGTTTATCTTTTTTCATCTATTCATGCCAGCATCGTTTAGTGACAGGCGCAACAATTATATGCTCTTCCACCAGATGGCAGAAGGTACATACAACCTGTCAAGCCACCCTCATAAATGGCCTTAAGTTCAACGAAACTGGCCTAGATCTCACCCTGAGGAGGTTTTTGATGAAATGGAGAAAACCTCTTTCCCCCCTCCCCCATTTATATTCTTATTGTGTGGTGTGGAGGTTTTTTTGGTTGGAGCTTGCTCATAGAAAAATGTCCATTACAGTTTGTGGCTTTTTATCACAAAAGTGGCCAAACGCTGGCTGTCTACCGTTCTTCGATTTATCCTCATTGTTGTCATTGCATCAAATATATTGATATGTGGTGCTTCAGGGTCCCGTGGCGAGGCTGTATCTGTGTGTGTATGTGTGTGTCCCCCGCCCACGTTTCCCCAGTTGACATTTGCGCTCTGACCTTTTTTTCACAAGGCAAGAGCGCAGGGTCCAGATAATACCTCTATCTTATTACTCGCTGCTGGGATGGACTGATAGAGCACAGTTCCCGAATTTGTTCGGGTATTGTTTTGTTTTTCCTGGGGGTGCCGATAAAGTGCGGGCTAGACATCTGGCAATGTTTTTCCCTTCCGCGAGGGGACAATATTTCCCTTTTTTCCATGTTAGCACTTTGTTCCAGCTTCATCTGTTGTTGACTCATTCACTGCCAGACATGTGCAAAAATGTCTCCACTCCAGTACCAGGGTTTTTGCCATTGTCACTTGAATTCCAGGACCCACAGAATATTGAAGTTGAGGACTACATAAACATTCAATGCAGCGTTAGAAACGTTAGACTCTTCTTTCAGCAGAAAAAAATGATACCAGTCTGGAGTTATATGAGCTTGAAATGAGGATGGCTGTCCAAAATACAATGCAATATATTGGTTTACATAGCGCTTTAACAACAGCTGAAACTGCAAAAAAAGGGAAATGCATTGCCAGAGGCCTTGGCCAGCGCTTTATCGGCACCCAAACAAGAAAAACACAAAACCCAAACAAATTCGGGAAAGTCGCTTTACATCATATTTTCAATTCCCGAATAAATTTGTGAAGGGCAGTGAATGAGTTAAAGCACTATTTAAACCAGTATGTACTGTATGTAGTGTATTGCATTGTATTTTGGACAGCTGCCCTAATTTCAAGCTCATGTAACTCCAGACCCATATAATTTAAGAAGTCACTCTTCTTTTCTGATAAAAGAAGAGAGTCTATGGTTTCTTACACTGCAGTGAATGTTTATGTAGTCCTAAAACTCAATATTTTGTGGGTCCTGGAATTTGAGTGAAAATGACAAAAACCTTGGCACTGGAGTGAACAGTTTTGCACATTGTCTGGCAGTGAATGAGTTAAAAAAACAAAACTACAAAATATATTGTACTGTTTATTATACGTTTGCTTGTTTTTCTGCATGGGCAATATGACTCATAGTTTTTTTTCTTCTTCTAAATATCAGAACAATCGCTGTTACGGCCGACAATGAGTTCAGTGGTTTCCATAATAAAATCAGTCACTTTTGGCAGCATTTGGATGAAAATGAAAAGCTCGGCTTTCACTCTTTCACACACTGGTACATTAAATTAAAACCTGCTTTTAACAGGTTAATGTCATTATGTGAAAACAAAGTCGACCTGCTTATCCTTTTAGGTGACTGATCAGCACTGAGTCGCTTCTCCCGAGGCCATATCTCATTTGTTTAGTCAATATGTCTGCCAACAACAAACAAGATTAGCTTTTCTTTCCAATTTGCTCTCAGTCATCTCTGTCATCGGTGCGACTCCTCCTCCCTCTCACTTCTACTTAATGGTGTGAGTAATAGCCCCTCTGAGCGTTGTATATTTCTGGTATTAAATGAAATGCCATCAATCTGGAACTTTTCCTTTTGATTTTTCCTCCCAATTGAATAATCGGGCATGGACTTGTTATAGTGTTATGCGGCTGGCTAAAAATAGCAGCACCTATAAAACCACCGTCCCTCCCGTCTGTGTTATGAATGCGAAAGCGCCACTTCCAGCTAGACGTTGCTTCTTGCTGTCTCGCCGTTTTATGCAGGTATGCATTGTCCTGTTCAACAGGCAGCTTCCAATGAGCTAATGCCTTCCGTTGATGATCATATTTGTGCACAAAAATAATTGGAATTTAATGAATGGATGTGATAGCGGGGGCCCCGTTCTGCTCGCTAATGTTTCAGGTCAAGGCGATAGCAGGGGAGTGTCACACTGGTATTTCCTTTTTTCCTGATGGATGCATGAGTAAGTCAGAGTTGATGATTAATAGGTGGATGGGCATAAAGATCTACGGGCTGGATTATGGTGGGATTGGATGGTGGAATGGATTGATGGTGCAAGGTTGGATCGCGGAAAGGGTCAAATGTTTGATGGCTGCATGATGGAATGGATTGATGGATGACTGGGTCGGTGGATGCATGGGGTGAAAAGGTGCTAAGCGGCGAGAGGAGTTTCAATACATTCAGCTGACTAATGTGAATCCAATCTGTGAATCTTGTGGAGAATCAAGGGGCCAGCGTGTCGTTTTTTTTTCTCTTTTGATTGAGAGCTCTTTTTTTTTACATAGTACTTCAGAAAATTGTGCCTGAATGAATCGCATACCTGCCAATTTATACGCTTTCCTCGTATTTTATAAGTTTTTTTTTCATCATTTTGAATTGTGTATGCCGTATAAAAACTTTTATAGGATAAAAAAAAAACGATTTTAATAAGTCCGATCTTGTTTTACCCATTTCGGCTCTAATCCGGATCGTCTCAGTCACTGGTAGCAAACGACAATATGTTCATTAATTACTAATATTGTCACGGTGTCCACGGTATACCAGCAAAAGTTATCCTCTATCAGGCATTAACTTCTGCGGTTATCGAGTCCTTGTCGATGAAGCATGATATACGCATGCGCGTCACATTGTTTTCGTTTGATTTTGTATTTCCGTTTCCGTGTTTGAAGTCTGGCATTTGTCTTGCAATCGAGATCGATTACGAAAGCATAATGTGCGCATGCGCGGTAAACTGCATTTCCACTTCCGTGTAAGCTCTCAGTCGTACAGGAGTGGTCCATCGATGAAAAGGTTTCTTCAGCCGTCATCTGTACTTCTTTGCAGGTGTCGGAAGTTTCGCTTCTTATCCAAGAAACCTGAGAGCAGGGACCTATATATATATATATACAGTAAAGTCTCGTTATATCGATATTCAAGGGAGTCCGAAAAAATAAGACTTTAGTTTGCTGACGAAGTTTCTTGGATAAGAAGCGAAACGTCCGACACCTTCAAAGAAGTACAGATGACGGCTGAAGAAACCTTTTCATCCTTTTCATCGATGCATTTCCACTTGTGTTAGCGTTTTTTTATCATTTCAAATAATGTACGGCATACTACAACTTTTATACGGGAATTTTAATCATTTATAAGGGCAGCTGTTAGCCAAGGTTGACAGGTATGTGAATGCAAATGCAATATTGGTATTCGTCCTGTAGTTCACCCATTCTGCTAAGTAGCTTAGTGAGGTAGTTTCAGTAATCTTTCTTGTCTCAAGGGGACTGAGGAAGAGAAAACAGATCAAAAAGACGGCAACATCAACTCATGTTGGTACTTCGTTGGGGTTAAACTAGGAGAAAATGAATCACTTAAAATCTAACAAAAGGAATCAACAAGAAGAAAAGAACAAAAACACTTTTGGGACTGAACTTTGAATCATGGTGTAGATAAGGAAAGAAATTGATTGACAAAAATACAAATAATTAGTTGTCACTACAATAGCTGTAAGCTAGTTTTATGAATGTCACAAGTACTTCTGATTAGTTGGTTTTTTTTCTCAACACTTTTTGTCATGTTTTATTTTTTTCCCCTTTTTCTCATCCCAACATTTTATTTGCTTTGTTTTTGTTAGTTTTTGTCCCCAATAATAGTTTTGGTTATAAAATGCTTATTATCTCAATCGCTGCCATTTCCGAATTTATTCGAGAAGTCAAAAGTGTGACGTGGAACGCCATTCCCGAATTTGTTTTGTTTTTTTTTCTTCCGGGGGTCCTTATAAAGCGTTGGTCAGACATCTGGCAATGTTTTTCCCTTCCATGAGGGGGCAGCATTTGCCTTTCGTCCATGTTAGCGCTTTGTTACAGCTTCGACTGCTGTTAAAGCGCTATATAAATCAATATGTATTTATTGTATTTTGTACAGCTGCCCCCATTTCAAGATCATATAACCCCAGACCCATATAAATTAGGAATTAACTTTTTTCTGATGAAAGAAAAATGTCTAAGGTTTCTTACACTGCATTGAATGTTTACTGTATGTAGTCCTAAAAGTCAATATTCTTTGGGTCCTGGAATTTGAGTGAAAATGACAAAAACTCCGGCACTGGAATGGCCACATTTTTGCACGTCTGGCAGTGAATGAGTCAACAACAGCTGAAGCAGTCTGGCAGTGAATGAGATAAAAGTAAAAGAGCAAAAAGTATCAACAACAAACGGCTGTAAAAAGCAGGGACTAAAGGCATACAGACAAAAATCAATGACTACCTCCTATTGCAATTATTATTATTATATTATATTGAAATGTAAATTTCTCCACTGTGAGACTAATAAAGGCAAATCCAATCCAATCCAATCCAACTTGGATAAACAAGGAGAGAAAAGAGGGCAAAAAGCAAGACGAGCTGAATACAAGAAGAGGCACAAGAGCCAACACTTGTCAGAAAATGGCAGATGAACATGTGGACAAACCATGTGAAAAGAGAAAATACCAAGAATAATCAGAATCAGATCTTTTTGTTCCCGCTTGGAGGTCCTTAAGTAAACAAGCGAGAACAAAACAATCGGCAACCAAGTCCTGCTGCGACCTTCAGTGAAGTAACTCCTGAATTTACGTGCTATCAAAAGTGACAAAGCCACAACAAATGCAAAAACAGCAAACGCAACCCAACTGTGGGCTGTTGGTACTGAGGCAAATTCAAGCGACAAACACCATGAACGAGCCTGTCACCCGCTGCCGCAGTGAGGATGGATTTTCTCCAGTCTAATTGCGGTATCGTGCACGCTAGTTGCGGTCACGTTATAGCGTGTGTGATGCTGTGTGTGTGCAACTCATTTGACTTTTTGGGAGGGGCAGATGAATGCGATCGCTGTCTCTCATCAACTGCAGCAATTGATTGTGCCATGATTTTTGATTGAATTGGAAAGTGAGCTATTAATAGCAAGTTATAGCGACTCACCAATGTGAGCATCATCATCCAAGTCAGCTCTGTCTGTGCTGCTTTCAAAGTCTTCTGCCAAGGGACTCCTTCAAGGAAATGAACACGGGAAATTGTGCAACAAGCCCAGATACAATTCTTCCAAAATTCAATGTGTATTTTTTTTTTGTTATTATACTTTTTATTTTTTTAAACAGTTAGAAAAGGAAAAACTTGGTCACATATTTAAGTACATTGAACATCAAAACAGAACATACATCACATAACCATCTCAATAAAACCTTTTACAATTCTTGCACTTCCGCATATGCAATGTTCTGTTCACTGTGCCATATAAGAAGAAAATTAATGAAATAACAAATACAATAAAATAAATGTAAAAAATAATACCATATTTTTCGGATTATAAATTGCAGTATTTTTCATAGTTTGGTCGGGGGTGCGATTTATAAATCGGAGCGACTTATATATGCTTTTTTTTATTACTGTATATCATTTCACATGTTATTTTCACATTAAACCGCAAGAGCGCAGAGAAGAGGAAGTGGCGCCTTGTCTACCTGCCGAGTGGGGGGAGTTATTTAAAAGTGACACAGAGGATGAAGATTTCCTTGGATTTGGTGTTTTGGAGTGAAACCTGATAGTTTGGTAAACTTGTTAGCATGTTGTTTGTGCTACAGTTATCTGAATAACTCTTGTAAAAGACTGTTCTGGGTTACCAAAAAGGAGGTGTGTCCATCGGAGTTGCGTAGAGCGAGAGCTGGGGTGTTATATTGGAAAAAAAAAAGTGAAATGGAGCCTGATGTTCTCTATTTTATTTTAATTTAATTAATTTATTTTAAATTGCTTTTCAAGATAACATGTATGTTGTTTAGTGTTGGATTTTATCAAATACATTTTCCCCAAAAATGCGATTTATCCTCCAGTGCGACCTATATATGTTTTTTTTCTTCTTAATTATGCATTATTTGGCTGGTGCGACCTATAATCCGGAGCGACGTTGTCAGAGATATGACAGTCAGACACCGTGGACAGAGACTCAGAACCAGAAAGATTGTCCCCACTGCCGGCAGGAGACGCAGTCATCAGATGACATACGTCTGAATTCTGCGCCCCTCTGCCAAGCTATTTATTGAGAGTATATGTAAATTACAGTGATATATTAGTAAACATAGTTTTCTTGATTATAATGCCACGCCTCTGGGCGTTCTGAGCACCAACAGCTGCAAGCAGTAAAACATAAGACATTTTAATTGGTTGTCTTTTCCAAGAACTGATAAGTTTGTAATCTGGCGCTTGTGCAGGATGTTTAAGCCGTAAATAACTTTGGTGAAAAAGGAGTATCTAAAGCCCTAAATTCTGTGCAAGGCCGGACCTTCTAGAATCTAGATGGAGACGACAGTTCGCCTTGCCGTGTCTGTTTCACTCAGATTTACTGTGGCCATCTGCGCTTTGACTGTAGGCCCATTGTTTAGTTGGTCAGCAAAGCACGACACTTTTAAACATGATAAATTATTATTCTCCATCAGACGTATAATCCAAAATATACGGTAAACAAAACTAAACCAATTTAGGTGGATTGGGGTCAATAGGGTAACTTAACGATCTTTACAAGCTTTTAGGTTACCGTAATTTTTTTTTCAGGTATCTCACAAATATCTCTTGCTTGCCTCAGACAATGAATTGAATTGTCCAAAATTCTATATATTAAGGAAAACAAGTTTTACTCAAATAAAGTTCCATCTGAAATTTCTTCGTAATATCACAACAACATGTGGATTTTTGAGGGGAAACAATTTGTATTATAACAAGTGAAAAAAAAATTGTCTCTGAGGCGGAAAAAGGTAATAGAATCCATTTCATTTGAACTATGTTGAGGAGAATATTAGAGCTCTCTATGAGAAAATAATAAAAATGAGAAAAGTTGTAATGATATATAGTTGACAATTTCTCTTTTTTTCTGCCTTTCCTCATTTAAGTTGCAATTTCACAAGAGTAAATTTGTTTTTATTATGTAATCTGCGAAACATTAGATTAGGCAAATTGAAATTTTACAAATTGTAATGAATGGAGCGAAATACATTTTACCCAAGCAAAAAAATATTTTTTTACAAGATTGAACACAAATGCATTTATTGAAATACAAATTCACCAGACTTTATTAAAAGCGAATTTTAACCTCTTCCTCATAAAAATGTAATTCCTTTTTCCCCCATGCAAGATTTGAGATGATGCAAAAATTCTGCAACCAGCTGAGAGATTGAATGTTTCGTGCATCCGTCTTTTCATTTGAAAGCAGAATGAGTTTCCAGGCGTTTACTGAACTGTTTTATTGTATCCAGTGCACGCACATGCTGCAGGCAATCAATAGAAAACACCCATCGTGTGTTATTTTGGGGCCATTGTTACCATCGTCATCCCAAATGTCACGTGTCATTCAAGCTTTTCCTTTTGGAAGTACACACAAAGGGTAGTCATAAAAGAGAAACATCACGAGCGCCAGTGCTGAACATTGATTTCATTTCATCTATTTACAATCCCGACAATTTTAATTGCTCTCACTTGTAACCCGCACTGAATGTTAACCTTTCTGTAAAGCGCTCTTTCATAGATGCAGCTATCATGATTGAATTGCATTGGATTGGCCTTTAATAGTCTCGCAGTGGAGAAATTTACATTTAACAGCAGTAAAGTTAAGAAAGAAAGAAGTAGAAAAACAAATGCAGGAGCTGCTGTAAAGTCAGCCACACTAAGTAAAAAAAATATATGAAACAACAAAATTGATGACATGCTGTATCATAAATCTATATCTGATACGCAAACCCTTTTTCTGTCCAACCATATTTCCCCATTGAAATGAATGGAAAAGCCATTTAGTTCAATGGGGAATTTTTAGTGCCCCCCCTAAAAATAAAACAACTGCAGTCTAATCAGAATCATAATCAGAAAGGCTTTAATCATCCCACAATGGGGAAATTTGCAATCCACAGCAGCAATTTGAAAGGGGATGGGCGTGGGGGTTTGAAAGGATAAAAAACAAGATATTCTAAGCATAATAAAAATGTCAGAAGACTGAGGTGTATACTGTAACTGTGCAAAAATGTTTCATAAAAAAACTATACATCGTGCAAGTGTCAAAGAAAAGGCATATTGATGTATGTAGATGTATTGCATCAACATAAAGTGGCTGTGCTGTTTAGGTTTTTTTCCCTCCACATGTGATTATTAAGGAGCCCGACAGCAGTCGGTAGGAATGAGCAGCGGTACCTCTACTTCTTGCAGTGCCTGGTGTAATAATATCTGGCTGAAGGAGCTACCCAGTGCTGTCAGGGTAGGCAGGACGGGGTAGGAGGGGCTGTCCATCATAGCTTTTAGTTTAGCTAGCGTCCATCTGTAACCCACTTCCTCCGAGAGAGTCCAACGAGCAGCCCAAGACACATTTTAAGAAGAAAAATAGTAAACCATAATAATTCATAAAAACACGCAATATTTAAATAGAATGTTGTGAATTAAACAGTTTGTTCTTCATGATTTTAAACTAAAATACTCATTGACTTTATCACCTTGGTGTCGTGCATTTCTTGGCCACCAGGGGCAGTATAATACAAACATATCACTTACACGAAGAAGAATCTCACAGCTAAGTGACTCAGTCTGCTGTAAAATAACTCTTTTTTTTGCATAGGATGAAGAATAATATTGTTATATCAATGTTGTTGTAATGTTTGTATTGAGATATTAAATGGTCTATTTTTTCTGTTTGTGTTTGTGTGAACCTAAAGGTTCGTCACGCAAGCACAGCGCCACCCACTGGTGCCTGCAGAATATTGCACAAGAATCTGTGGACAGCTCCGATGAAGAATTCTTCGACGCCCGAGGTTAGCGTTCCTCTTTATTTCATGCCACTGTCTTTGGCTTTTTATTTCTTTGTTTTTGTATGAACTGTGTGCCGAAAATATATGTAGCTTTAAAAATAGCAGAAATGAATAACTGTGAAATCAAGCAGTGGGGAGAGTTGGTGCTTCCTGGTATCCAAATCCCATCGATTAAAGGGCCTGTATTCCGTTCATGTTTAATCTTTCCATAGTTAACTACAGAATATGTTGATCCAGCCGTCATTATCTGAGGCGTTTTATCCTGACTGGGGGTTACGGTTGTGCTGGAGCCAATCCCAGCTGTCATCGGGCTGTAGGCGGGGTGCAACCACAACTGGTTGCCAGCCAATCGTAGGGCAACCAAATACGAATAATCATCCACACTCACACCAACACCTCGGGACAATTTGGAGTGTTCTATAAACCTGTCATACATGTTTTTGAAATGTGGGAGAAAAATGTCTTGTTGCGCAGACAAGCTGCCTTCAGGGGCTCACTAGAATATGTTTTGAAAAGACACAGAAAAATTACCAACACTCAAAATGGACGTTTGAAAACCAACGTGGCTGCCTTCCTGTCTTTCCGCCCGCGAGCACGGAGCATGCAACGCTGCACAATGTTCACACTGCATTGTACGAACATTTGCTTTGAGACGGCAAACACACACAAATGTAATTTCCATGCGGTGGATTTCCTCGCACGCTCTCTCTGTCAATGCGCGTCATTATGCAATTGGTTGCCATCAAATTCAGATTAGCAATACGCTGAATTTGTCAGGGACTTGCGCCCATCGACATTGTAGAGATTGAATTGGCAGTTACGGAAGTGAGGCCCTGGGGTGGCCAGCCCGTCAAGATCAAATATTAGCCCGACTCAGCCGTATAAATAGTATGCGTAGCAACAAACGGCACGTCGAGCAAATGAAACGCCCCTTAACTTCTTCTATACTGCGCAGGAACAGATACAAAATCCAATTAGAGCACGCCACAAGAATGAGCTGACGCCTCACTGCGTTCGGACAAATATTGAAATTGTATCTCACGGAGCAGCTGATGAAGATGCTGCTGGTGGCTGCGTGAAGCTGCCGCCAACCAAGAATACAGTCAACAGCAGAGCCAGACAAATGAATGCGAGCAGACAATCTGGAACAGCGTCATGTCTTATTCAATCTGATTGTGAGGCCAAATAAATTACATTCTCACCTCCTACCTTTGAGGGAAATTCAGCCCCCCCCCAGAGCCAATTTCACCTCGCAGCATGAACTCTGGTAAACAGCCCCGCAAAAAGAAATCTCTCAAAGTTAAAACTGAAAATGCACAGCCAGTGTGCCATTTTGGTTCAAAGTGGCCATTTCAAGTGGTCCTTTGAAAGCAAATTTGTCCTTGAGATTTTGTGTGAGCGACATCAAATTTTAACCACACATACTAGACCTGGAAAAGGGGATTTGGGTTTGAAATGACCATTTTTGGAAGATTGATGCAATTTCTCACATTGCTTCAAAGATAAGCTCCTCTGGGAAGTTTCTCTGTTTACTATCAGATTTGAAGCACATATTTTGAGGAAAAAATAATTCCTCGAAAGCCATTTTAAAAACATTTCATATCCATATTGATCATCAACAGACATTAAGAAAGTGTCACGTTTTTGCGAGGTGGTGATGGCGGGTTCGGATCCCAAAAAGCAGGCAGGAGGGAGCAGGAGGTTGTTTGACAAATTGTATTAAAATAAAGGTCAGCAGTAACAAAATGTAAAACATCAAAATGATCTAAATGGAAAAAATACAAAGTAGCAAAAGAAAACCAAGTGTAAAAGCCCGCCAAGGTTAAACAAACACATACACAATGCATGCAGCAAACAAGCAGCAAACAAACAATGAATCGGCACCGGATGATCGTGCCAGGTGTCCTTTTAAGTGTCATTGATTATAACGACCAGCACCTGCGAGGCTGCCGGCAGGGCTGACGTCGCTACCCGCTGGTCGCCAATCTGATCGGGACGACCAGCACCTGTGCAGGTGCAGGCGGGGCCGACAGCGCCCCCCGTTGGTCGCCAACCAATCATGACAGAAAGTCTCTTGAAGTCATGTCAGACAAGACACATGAAGGAATTCTATCATTTTGATTGGGCACTTTTGGGTAATTTTCACCATTGTTTATCTAGCTATTTAGCTATCTCGCTATCTGGCTATCCACCTGGCTAGCTATCTAGCTAGCTATCTGGCTAGCTATCTGGCTAGCTATCTGGATTGCTATCTGTCTCTGTCTGTCTCTTTGTCTCTGTCTGCCTCTCCTGTCTCTCTGTCTATCTCTTTTGAGAGCTATCTGGATAGCTATCTGTCTCTCTCTGTGTCTATCTCTCTGTCCATCTCTGTCTATATCTCTCTCTCTATCGGTCTCTCTATCTCTCTGTCTTTATTAGAGATTTTGAATGTAACTGAATTTGAACCACATATAGAACACTAAAGTGTGACAAATTTCTTTTTTTTTGTATGCAGGCTGTACCTGGCTACAAAATATGATGATTCATCATAAAATGCAAAACAAGTAAAAACGTTATTTTTTTTTCCAACCCCCAGAACCATTATTGTTTATTTTGAGTAGTCACATTAAAAATGCTGACAATGTCACGTTTGTGCTGTGATTGAAGACTAAAAGTCACAACAAAAACAAAACAAAAACATGACTGTAGCACTAAGATCTGACCATGAATGGCTGACTGGGCAGTCCTTTTAACAGGAAAAAAAAGCTAATGACATGATGAAAACGGGATCACTCCTACTCTAGTCCCGCGGGGTCCATTTTTGGACGGATCGTTCTGTGATATTTGTGCCATGCTGGAGGACCAAAAAAACCACTGGCAGGCAAGAGAAGTAGGCTATGCTGAACAAAAATATATTTCTGGAAACGCTTACAAAAGCACAATGGAAAAGCTAAACCAAAACACAAAATCCTGAAAACCCAAATAAACAAAAGCAAAACACAGCATTATGACCATGACTCAGCATGACTGCGACTTGATTTTAGTTTTATTACCTGGTGCTTTTTACTATCTTTGTGACTGCTTTATTTCCTGTATATAGAATTGTTTTCCATGTGACCACATTGTTACAACTTCAGCTGTTGTTAAAGCGCTACGTTAATTAATATGTATAGTATTGTAAACAAAGCAATGTGACGGCAACATCATGTGGGTTCTCTGTGATCGAATCCTGCTCTGTCCCACTCTTATTTTGGTTTCTGTGTTCTTGGGAAAGATATTTCGTCCGCCCAGCCTCTCGTGTCACTCACATTTTTCTTCACGTTTGTTGTGAATGTTTGGCAGTGGTCGGAGGACTCGCCGACACATCGCGGCAGCTACAATTCCGTCATTCTGCCTCAAGGCAGAACCTAATTTAGCACCATCACAGTATGAATATATGAGCGCATGAATAATGTATCCACTGTGAAGCGTTGAGTGTCCAGAAAAGCAGCATATACAATGGCTGCCTTTTTTCTCCATTTTTATTATAATTCAAAAATCCAAGGTAGGCAGTCAGTGATTTTTTTCCCTTTGCACTCCATACCCAGAGTGAAGGTTAGCCAAGAGCCTTTCCCTGCAAGCGTTTGCAAACAACTCATTTGTGCACCATGTACCTTCTAAACACTGAAAGAGAAGTTGAAGGGAGAGTCGTTATTGAACAAAATGTTCCAAGCCTTGTAGAAATTGTGTTTGTGAAGACATACAGACGCATCCTGTCACTTTTTTTGCTTTATTCCTCATTGAAAGGCATTCTTTTCTCACTTTCGTTTGTTCTACATATGGATCGTATTAAGTTATCGTGAGCTTTTTCGTAGTAGCTCTACTTGTGATATACATTCCAAATAATGAAAAAATATGGCTGTAGGGTAAAAGGTAATTACCGCTCCCGAGTGGCCAACTTAACCGTAAAATCATTGAGCAAGCAATTTTTGAGGACATGCAAGCTGCTGTTGTGTTGAAAGTCGAGCAAAAGCCATTGGAATACTATTTTTACGGCTGCCATAAGCGTAATGGAGAGACTCAAAGCACCCCTTTATCTGCGGTAGCAGTTGCGTAATGACAGTTGGACTCCATCATGGGTATCGCGACTCTATCAAGGAAGATGTTACATCATTGAAATGACTCTCTACACAAGTGGCCCGCTAAAGTGGATGTCGACGCAAGTGTACTGTGAAATCATCAAGAACTAATACGACAATGGAGCAACTCGAGTGTGTGAAGCATTAGGACAGCTTTGGATGCTGGAATGCTGACAATGTGTCTATTGCTCAGTCTCTTTATTGTGAATGCTACAAAATTGTCCGCTAACAGATGGTCTCATTTGTTTTTGTTATCCATCTTATTTGCTGGAATACTCATTTGTTAGTCTCGAAAAGTGGAAAAAGGTTGAGTTTTTGGTCTTTCGTTACATTTCTTCTTCGATTCGCTCACACTTGTCATCATGAGAGGATGCCAAAGGCTGAGCAGAATGACTTGATACCTTTTGTGTAAAGTGCTAGTGTGGATTTGTTTATCCATGTGTGGTGTGTTTGTCCCCACGTGTAATTTAGGCTCGTGTAATAGCTAATATTATTTATGTGTTAAATGAATAATTATACCGTTGTTACTTTTATCATTTCTTTGCAGGCTTTGCTAATAAACAGTACAATATTTTTTTGTTTTTGTTTTTTTAACTCATTCACTGCCAGACGATATGCAAACTTGTGTCAACTCCAGTGCCAGGGTTTTTGTCATTTTCACTCAAATTGCAGGACCCACAGAATATTGAGTTTTAGTACTACATAAACATTCAAGATAGCGTTATAAATCTTTGACTTTCTTCCTTCATCAGAAAAAAGCTAATTCGTAAATGATATGGGTCTGGACTTATATGACCTTGAAATGGGGGCGGCTGTCCAAACTGCAATACAATACAATGCAAACATATTGGTTTATATAGTGCTTTAACAACAGCTAAAGCTGGAACAAAGCGCTAACATGGAAAAGGGAAATGCTTCCCCCTTGTGAAAGAGAAAAAAAAACATTGCCAGAGGCCATGGCCAGCACTTCATCGGCACCCAAGTGTGAAAAAAAGCAAAACCAGAACAATTTCCGGAATGGCGCTGTACGTCATATTTTCAATTCCCAAACAAATTCCTGAATGGCAGTGAATGAGTTAATAGTGTTTATTTTTTATTTTTTAACTGCTATTTGAAGCAGTCCCGCCCTATACAGTACTGTTCAAAAGCAAGTGTTCATGTACACCACACTTCTATGCTTACAGTTTTCAAACCAAAATAAATCCGGAGCTGGTCAAGTGTCATGATACAAGACATTTTTATTTGTTGAATACTTTTTGCCTTTCTAGTAATTGAAACCAGGAAGTAAAAAAGCTCTAGTCGAGATCATGATATTGAAGAAAACGCACAAGATGCAAATGATACGTCTGATCTGCTTCCATAATGGTGAGGATTTTTTAAAATTCATATAATACAGCAATGTTACCTTTGATGTTGGTAAAGCAGCATGGGGTTCATTGCCCACATTCTATAGTAAGCTTTGTGATTTCAACGTGTTTAGTGCGGTTGAGCAAGTCGCTTGACCTCATGTCGTACTGCATTCTGTAGGTCATTGATGAACAAAATATGGCTGTTTTCACAAAAAGGCAAGTATGGGAAAAACTGTCAAAAATAATACATCTGTGACCAGTGGCATTCACAAGCTTATTCAAATCCTAAAGCTAACAGTTGTTCTCCGTAATGTATAATGTATTGAGGCAATGAGGCCCTTCTCCTGTCTCATTGCCATTTCTTTGTAACCTTCACACATTACAAGAGAATCTTCCCATCTCATCTGATTGTGCGTCATCAGATGTGGAACAATGCTAAACAAAGGCTGTCGCATAATTTCAACCCGCGCCCGCCAGAACAGATCAATGAATTTACTAGAAATTTTCCAGGTCGTTTAACAATCAGCAACCCCCTCCCTCCCTTTCCCTCCCTTCCTCCATACTCGCTCCCTGTGAGCTGACAGCTTGAAGGATGTCTTCAATTTTTACTCTATTTTTTTTTTACCAATCCTTCAATCTCTGATGGCAGCTTGCTATGAGGAAGCAAGGTAGTCGTCAACTTCCTCGCTCCTCACCGCCACTTGAGAGCATTTTCACCCTTTTGTCTTTCATTACCAAGGCTGTGACAGTCTCCCTGCAATGAAAAAAAATAGACAGCAGCTTCATCAATCAACTCAATGTCTAAATCTGTCGAGATTGTCTTCATGCCAAGACGGTTTAAAACATATCAACGTCCTCTTTCCAGAAATGAAGAAGCAGTGTGGTAAAAGAAGCAATTTTTGACCAATTCCAACCGGTGGTACTTTAATAAACCTCCAATTGGATTATTTATCATGACAGGCGGTGTGGGAAAAGTCTCGGTTTCCCAAAATATACAAGAAGGCACTCCTGGGGTGAATTCGCCCAAGAAGAAAAAAAATGCAAGAAAAAGTCTCAAGGCCTCCAATATCAAAAATAAGTCATCCATTGTTGTTCTTTGTCCTTTGTTGTTTGAGCTATTTGCAAAAGGTTGTAGTTCAACCCCTTAAATGTGATTTAATCAAATGAGCCGAAGTTAGAAGTGGAACCATTGTATAAAATGGCCCTGGTAGTGCACAATTACTGTATTTTCCGGTGTATAAGGCACATCCAAAAGCCTCAATTTTCTTTAAAAGATGACCCTGCGCCTTATATGCAGGTGCGCCTTTTATGTGAAGTAATATTGAGCCGCAACAGGTCTCGCAACTACTGTCAGCAGTCACCGATTCCATTTCTTCCTGTAAAAGAAGTCGTGCATAACCCGCCTTATAATGCAATATTAATTATATTTGGAAAACTTTATTTAAATATTATATTTGGAAAACCTTTTTCATTCATTGAAGGTGCGCCTTATAATCCGGTGCGCCTGATAGATGGAAAAAGTTTGAAAACACACCATTCATTGGGGATGTGCCTTATACTCCGGTGCACCTTATACACCGGAAAGTCGTTACAGACACTGAAGTACGTTTAGCGCCTCTATATTCTCTATACTCTGATGAGTCAGCGGGCCGGCAATTTAGGTGAGTGTCTCAGTGATAGATGCCAGAAGCTGCAGTCTGTTGGTCTATAATTGAGTGTCTGTTTGTGAGTTGGCAGTCACCACCACCTCCTTATGAGTTTTTTTTTTCTTTTTTACGTGCGGCTGTTTTTTTATTTTGTTCATTATTTGGCTTAAAGTGCCTCGACGGCATCAGATGTCCTTGTCCTTAAACAAGAGCACAGTGCCTTCATGAGCATAAAAACCGTAGAAATTGGGGCACTTAGAACTAATTGTTACTATTTTGTGGAAAACTTGGCTTGCTTTGCATTTGCTTTCTCTCACCATCTTGCCGGAAAACTTATTGAGTCTGAAGTAATTGCAGCCACTGCCAAGTCGTCCATCTTTCAAGACTCCAGAGAGCCCACAAACAAGTTTATATCGATCAAAGTCCACACAATGGACAAAAATCCATCATTTAATCCATCATGTAGATCCCAAGTCTGTTGACAGCCGCATTGAGGCACCCTGTATCCGTCAGGAGGAGTCCATAATGTGGGGTGCATTCCAACTTTCCCCCTCTCTCCTCTAAACCCCCACCACCATCCAAAAAATTGAGTGAAGTGCATTTGCTTCGCATTCGCCCACTGACCAAATCCCGATCCAATAGCTCCTTATAAACCGTGACCACTTGAACCCTTGCCTCACAATCCAAACGGACATCACGCCGGCGTATGTGGGAGGAAGAGTGAGAAATTAGAAAATCTGTCATTTTTCTGCCGCCTTCTGCTTTCCCACCACCATTTCATGACTCATCCGGAGCGTGCTGACAAAAAAAAAAAACCCACTTGGACCACTTGTCCTTGTGCCGTAAGCTTCACAAGTATCCAATTGAGTCTCAGCTTTCATTGACCGTGACGGCCTGACGCCTTGCGGCACAGTTTTTTGCTTTTAGCCGCCGCCGCGGGGGGTGCTCTTCATCTAGGCTGAACTGCCAACTCAGTAGGACTTGCTGGAAAAAATTAGAGTTGCTTTCATGTGGTCTGAACCTTTTGAATTTCCACTATTAATCACAACCTTTTTACTGTCCGATTGTAAAACTATTCTTGGTTTCTTGTGAATCGTGGAAAAACGATTAATTTTATAAACATTGATTCTGGGAAGTGCTTCACGTTTGTGATTCGTGGAATCCACTCACTACTTGCAATCAGGGCCACTTCAATTATATTCCACCGTTTTTATTCAAGTCAAATTTATTTCTACATCTCATCAATCAAAGAAAAGTCTAAAAGGAATTCACAGGCTCACACTTGACAAATAGGAATGACATCTCCTGATTTTTGACCCCGAGCACAATAAGGATAAGGATCATCAAATGGGTGAATCCCCCTTCCAGAAGGACCAGGAAGCAATGAAGCCACAGTTAAAAGCAATTTGGTGCTTCACAATGTCAGTTAAAATATTGTAATAGTCAATTTAATCAGATCAAAGTCTGCATGAAGACACCTCAAACCCACACGGTTTGGTCAATAAAGAAATCTCTATACCAGGGCCTCTATGGAGTTGTTTCACCTCATATCTTTTCCAGATCAGTCTGACCAGAATCCTTTCAGTGACATCCAATTGTGTCCACCCCCTCACCCTTTTTTTTTAAAAAAAAAACAGACTTTAATTACTGTATTCGCAATAAAACAGCAATGACGGCAAATATGACAAAATGGGATGGGCAAAATATTGACATCACAATGCCTAATCTCACTCTGCTTAAGTCAACAACCAACATGAAGTTTTCCAAACCACAAAGCAGTACTGGTAATCAAATAAAGTCTATACAGATGTGATCCTAGTTATATTTTTTTATTACCGTATTTTCCAGTGTACAGACGGTCCCCACCTCCGAACAAGATACGTTCCGGACGGTCATTCGTGAGTGGAATTTGTTCTTAAGTTGCTTCATTGCATTGTATTTGCATGTGTATGGTTGATATAAGTACAGTAAAGTCTCGTTATATCGATATTCTCGGGAGTCGGAAAAAATATCGATAAAACCGGACTATCGATATATCCGATCCTGCGGCATGTAAATTTTCTCCTTGCGTTCATAGAAATAGTATCGTAATAAGCAGTACTATCGATATAACCAATATCGATATAACGAGACTTTGCTGTATGTTTAAAGGACAACTAACACCTATTGCGTCCACCAAGCACCAAGTTGCGTCCATAATTTGTAAAATCACTTCAAATGACTTCTACTGAGCGCATTTTACGTTTTAAGACTTGCGTTGAATATTCAGGAAGTCTTGTTTTCGAGTTGATGACGATGACCTACGTGACGTCACGGAGGGAACGCCAGTGACCGAGAAAGTGACACATAATGCATTTTGGGTACTCTTTTTTTGATCTGAAAACACAACGTTGTGTGTCGCAGCCAATTGCGGTAACACGAATAAAGAAGGTGTAAGTTTACAGAAATTGCCAGCGGACAAATCAGCCCATTTCCAGCGGAGCTTGTGTGCCATTTTGTGCATTTTCTGGGCGCTACATTGGAGTCCAGACGGCTGGAATTGATACGGAAGGACTTCTTTAATCGATTGCATACATTTATGCATTCCTCTTCAGAACTATTTGAATCATATTCATAACTGGATGAGTAACTAGTAAGCAACTTCTCTGAATCTGAACTCTCTGAAACCATTGTTTTGATTCTGGAGCAAGGCAATGTGTGACCAATAGTGATGTCACCAACAAGGGGGCGGGACTTTCTGAATCTGCCCAGTTCCAAGCACATTTTGTGGCAGTTTTGGGACACTTTAAGTCATTTTTATTGGTGTTTTGCATTTGACTAAAAATATCAGCCTGCGTGTTTTGGGTATTTTAGATGTTTTTCTGATGTCAGTTAGGAAACAAGAAAAATGGTGCCGGTCGTCCTTTAAGGCTTGTATAAGTAATCTGTATTGGTTTGTACTGAAAAGTAAACATTTAATAAAATATATGCTCTATAAAGAGATGTACATGTACAACTGGAAAGAATACTGGACAGATTACGACAAAAATATGCACCGTTGTTCGTAACCCGGATGTTCATAAGTAGGGAAGCGTCTGTATAAGGCTCACCTTTATTTTCTTCAAACGATAACCCTGCGCCTTATATGCAGCTGCGCCTTATATGTGAAGTAATATTGAGACACAACAGGTCTTGCAACTACTGTCAGCAGCCACTGACTACATTTCCCCCTTTAGAAGAAGTTGCCTCATCCCAGCCTCTACTATAGCCCTTTATAATGTGATGTGCCTTATATTTGGAATCACTTTTGATATTTGTATTCAATATATTTGAAAAATGTTTTTCATTCGTTGAAGATGTGCTTTATAATCCAGTGCGCCTTATACACGTAACATCCGACTTACGACCAGCTCGACTTGCGACCAGCCGTACTAACGACCATGACCTCCAGACCCTATTTTTTACATTTTTAATTCTACGCCTAGCACCGCAACGCGCTAGCAGGCCGGCAACGCGTAGGACAATTTTTGTCAAACAGCCAGCATCTCACTCTCGCACAGCTATCGACCATGTGATGGCACCAGAGAGGAGGAGTTTGCATGTCATTTAGCCTACGAGTCTCTATTGAACATTTTGAATGGATTTCGACTTACGACCATTTCGACTTAGGACCGTTTGTTCGGAACGGAACACGGTCGCAAGTCGGGTGTTACCTGTATCTAAAAAAAGTTCAAAAATACACCATTCATTGGGGATGCACCTGAAACTCCAGTGCGCCTTACACACGGGAAAATACGGGATATGTAGGCTTAATATCTGTGTGCGTATGTGTGTGTCCATGCAGATGTGATGGAGGGGAAAAGTGCCATGCTCCTGGGCATGAGTCAGTGGAACTCCAATGACCTGGTGGAGCAGATTGAGACACTGGGACACATGGACCCATCTCATGGTACACACACACACACACACACACACACACACACACACACACACACACACACACACACACACACACACACACACACACACACACACACACACACACACACACACACACACACACACAACCAAAAGTCCTCCATTGTTAAAAATGTCATCACTACGTATGGTATAACATCATAGTGGTTCTCACAAAAATAGCCATACAAACTCACACATACAAACACACACACACACACACACACACACACACACACACACACACACACACACACACACACACACACACACACACACACACGCACGTGCGATCAAAAAGACCACATTTATCAAAAATGACCTCACTATACGTATGGTATAAAATGATAGTGGTTCTCACAAAAATAGCCATATAAACTCACACGTAAAAACACCCACACACATGGGCACACGCAGACACGCACGCGCACACACACACATATACACACACACACACACACACACACACACACACACACACACACACACATACACGCGATATATGGTTGACGATGTCTTGCAAAACCCCCAAAACAAGAAATGTTTATCTTATTCATTCCTTACTGGAAAGAGGAGACATTGTACAGGGTGAACACAGACAGTTTTCTAATACTCCATCCAACTTCTGTGACACTTAAACAAAATGTCAAGTGGCCCCCAGATCAGAAGCCACATGCTGCTTCACTGCATTGAAGACATTACCCAATCACATCACATCTTTTTTGTTCTTGACTATTGTATGACATTCTACTGTAATAGTAGTCAACAAATTTGTTCTAAAAACAATATTTCTTGCCAGGAATAGACTAGGAAGACCATATATCGGTTTCATCTAAATCACAGGTGTCTATATATTTCCACAAAAACAAATGAGACTTCCATGTGCTTTAACCTATTTGGATTTAATTTTTTAGTTGGGAGTTTCTCCATTGTGAGACTAATAAAGGTTTTCTTATCTTTACTCTGAGGTTTGTGGTTTGCTGTTGAAAATGCCAAAATGGCAGAATACCCCCCCCCACCACCCACACCTTGCATTTCATTTTAATACCACAAGCAATATTCCAAATGTCACTGGTCTCATATCTACAAGCAGTAGTGGAAGTGAATAAAAAAGAAATACCAAAATGAGAATAGAGAGCTTCGTCTGCTGCAGCGAGCTGATTCTTTGGTGCTTTCGAATAAAAGGATCTTGACCACAGTGAGTCAAAAATGAACATGAGAGGGTGCAGTGGGGTTGAGGGGGTGATGAGGAGGGGAGAGCAGATGATGACATGCAAAATATGCAATTTGTTTGAACCGTACAGCACGTTTCCTCTTGATCTCGCCGTCTGTGGGCTTCAAACGCTGCTGCTAGCGCAATAGCAGCTCGGAGCTCTCAAAAAATGGTAAAAATTGCAGTATTCAGTCAATCCAGCTATTTTTCACATTTTCTACTTCATCATCATGAACCACCTCATGATCACATGTAATTGTTCACAAGGTGTTAGTGAGTCAGTGTTGTTCCCGGAGTTACCTTATATGAATTCCTTGCGCTAAAGAGGAAATATTTCCACCTAGTGTATAGAATGCGATACACGCAAGGTCTTCAGACCACCACGGAAACTGTTCTCCCACTCAAACTAAAGGTCAGGTTGCTTTGTGATCACAAACGTACAATTGTTGGAAAGCATTTATCAAAGTAAATTCCAGACAAGAAGAGATTGCATAAAGTTAGCATGCTGAGTGCAAGATACAAGAAGTTTTGACTCCTCTGTCACACTTAAACGTCAAATCGCCTTGGGGCATTTTCTCCCGGGTGCTTGAGTCAGAAAAAGGACATTGAGGCACTTTAATTATTTTTTTTCCACACCTTCTCCTATTGGTATGTACACATTCTGGTTGGAGTGACCTTCAAACTGAGGCGCGACATGACAAAATTGTAAATGTGAACTTTCTCCCTAAGACGTTAGCATCTTTTGATTTCGCTGCTCCAAAAGCGTTACGAAGGTCTTGCGCAAGGGTGTCAAACTCACTTTTTGCCGCCGGCCACATTGTACAGTCACGGTTTCCTCTCGAGGGCTGTTATGAATTTGGGGAAGGCATTTGAATGTTTAATTCCCTTTCACATATTACATATAGAGCATACAACAAATTAACTCATTCACTGCCAAACATATGCAAAAATGTGTCCACTCCAGTGTCAGGATTTTTGTCATTGTCACTTGAATTCCAGGACCCACAGAATATTGAGGTTTAGGACTACATAAACATTCAATGTAGCGTAAGAAACCTTAGACTCTCTTCTTTCATCAGAAGAAAAGAATTATTTCCTAAATTATATGAGTCTGGAATTATGAGCTTGAAATGAGGGTGGCTGTCCAAAATACAATGCAATACATGGAAAAAAGGAAAATGCTGCCCCTTGTGGAAAATAAAAGAATATTGCCAGAGGCCATGGCCAGCGCTTTGTCGGCACCCAAGCATGAAAAAACAAAACCCAAACAAATTCGGAAATGGCGCTCTTTGTCAATTGTCAATTACCGAATAAATTTGTGAATGGCAGTGAATGAGTTAATGAATAACTATGTCTCTAATTCCAAGTAAAAAAATAATAACTGTTGTGGTTTACATGGGACAATTTGAAAATTTGTTTCGGACTTTAGCAAGCATCTTGGAATTTGTCATTTGCTTTTGCGGCCTGAATAAAATTTTTATCTGGCCGCACCGGGCCTTGATTTTGACCCCTGTGCTCTAACGCGTTGGCAAAACATCACTTTGCACATTTGGAGTCATTTCAGAGCCTCTGACGGTAAATAACGACTGTGATCTTGTCATTTGGCAATTCAGCCGATTCATGGCGACGAAATGTGGACAGAGTTTAGGGGCATAATGTGTGCGTCAGAAGCCTAGACGGGTACAATTGCGAGAATAGAAAATAGAAAAGTATGGATGCAGAAATTTGCCCCATTAAATAGTCACTGAAATCCAGCATGCGACCATCCTGTGTGACGTACACAAATTGTTGCTGACAAAACGCTACATTTTCATTTGTTCTCTCCGCGGTCATAAATCAGCTCGAGGTTTTATGTTGATTTATGCAGAGTGTTTGGGATATTTAATAGAATATTTGGACTCGCTCCGTCGCTGCCGAGGGATTTGATCCATAGCTGTAAGACCTGCATTGTGATTAATAATCATCATGTTCCAGTGACGTGTAGTCAGGGGAGGCAGGTGAGGCCGTGTCATGATGGAAATATCAAATGAAAAAAGAAATTAAACAGTTATATTTATTTAGTGATTTGTACTTTAAAGTTCTTTTCCATTTAACTTTACCATTTTATTTGATTTTTTTTTATCGCTGAATTTTCACATTTATGTTCAAATACTAAGTAGAGACGAGTGGTGAGGCAGCAGCCGGCTGAGCCTCACCATGGATTGCGCAATGACTATACTAACTGTGCTGGCTTGCTCTGCAGTGAGACCGCATTGCTGTCCCTCTGCATATCTCTATTAAAGTGTTCAAAAACTTTTAGTATATGAACAAAATTTCTACAGTTGAGCTGGTGTATACAATGTACAGTCACGGTACATTATAAACACTGTACTATAGTGTTTATTTTATTGTATTTTTATCAGAACTGTGTGCCTAGGTGAGGCACACAGTTCTCCTGCCTCATTACAGGGGGCGTTGGTGATTAGAGATTCTTCTTGCAACTCCTCGGCTGCAGAATACTGTAATAGAATTAGTGACAGCAAGCTACAGTAAACAGTTAGCAAGTTAAGTGCGACCATCCAGTCATTTCTTCGTGTTGCTTGGCCTTATTTTCAGAATGGAGGAATACATATCTAAATTGAAACAATTTTCTAAACTGGACTTGTAATCGAAGCAGGAGATAAGAATTAAAGGACAACCGACGTCTCCGGATAACGTGTGCCCATAATTTCTAAAATGGCTTCAAATGACTTCTACTGAGCGTATTTCAAAAAGATTCCACAGCATGTAGCTATATTTTACGTTTTAAGACTCGCGCTGAATATTCTGGAAGTCTTGTTTTTGAGTTGGTGACGAGTCTGTACGTGACGTCACTAAAGGAACGCCCCCTGACCAAAAAAAGACACATTGTAGCGGTCCTTCCATCACGTCAATGTATTTTGAGTATTGTTTGGTCTGAAAACCTTGTGTTGCACGCAAAAGCTGCCAGAAGAGGGTGTCCAAGCGCCACATAAGGAATTTATCAGCCTGTGGCAACGGAGATGGCCACAGGAGGTCGTTTCATTTATATATAAGCGCCTTTCAAAACTCTCAAGGACACTACATACATTCCATACAAACTATAGCACTGAAGCAACTTATGAACAAATTCACCTTACGAATGACCGTTCGGAACGTATCTCGTTCGTAAATTGGGGGGGTTCGTAAATCTGTATTTATATATTTGGACAACATTTTAAATTCATTGAAGGTGCACCTTATACTCCAGTGTCTTAAACACCGAAAAATACAGTCAATTCATAGATGTAACACTCCACTCGCTATCAATGCTTTTTGGTTAGTTCCATTCACTCTATCATTAGTTTTATAATGGCAATGGTCTCCCCTTGGAGGCTTCCCATTATTTTTATTGGGAAAATATGTTCATAGATTTGAAAAAAAATGAGCCTTAAAGGTAAGCTGGAAGCTTTCAAAGACTAAACGTCAGTGGGTTTCATCAGTGTGCTCCCGCGGAGATCAATGAAATATCAGCAGAGATGCTCCACAAGAGCCTTTTATTTATTTATTTATTTATTTATTTATTTATTTATTTATTTTTGGGAGAGCTCTCTCTCTCTCTCTCTATCTCTCTTTCTCTCTCACACACACTCATGCACATAGACGAAGAGGAGGCCACTCACTAAAGCATTAAGGACCTGTGAAGTGCTCCACTGTTACACAAGTATGGGACTCTTGAGCATTTCATGGACTCACGTGGCCAACAGAGTCTGACTTTTTACGTTTTTTTATTTTTAATTTATGTGGGGACTGAGTGGATGATTTCAAGTCCTTGTGTACTTATCCTGTACAAGATGAACAAATAAAGTAGGTACTGTATTTTCCGGTGTATAAGTCGCGCCGAAAAGTCTTCATTTTCTTTACAAGATGACCCTGCGCCTTATACGCAGGTGCGCCTTATATGTGAAGTAATATTGAGCCACAATGGGTCTCGCAACTACTGTCAGCAGCCACCAACTCCATTTCCCTCCGTAGAAGAAGTCGTGCGGAAACCCCAGCCTCTATTTAAGCGCCTTATAATGTGATGTGCCTTATATTTGGAAAACATTTTATATCTTGATATATTATATTTTGAAAAAGATTTTCATTCATCGAAGGTGCGCCATATACTCCCGTGCGCCTTATATATGGAACAAGTTTGAAAATACACCATTCATTTGGGGTGTGCCTTATACTCAGGTATGCCTTATGCACCAGAAAATACGGTAAGCGTATGTATGACATGTCCATTCCCTCTGTCACTCTGTGTTTTCTATCACGAGTGACTTGCTAGGAACAATTTAATTACAGTAACGAGTCTTGCCATTTTTTTGGTCGCCGTGTGATTTGTTCACCGCATTTCTTTCGATTCTGCGAGGCGCCATTTATCACGAATAATCGGCAAGAGGAGCGATCACATTAATAGCTCCCATCTTTTAGTCCCATCCTCATTTTTTGTGTGCGTAATAAGCGCTGACATTAGCGTGGGTCGCGTCGGGGTGCAGCGTGGGTCGGCGTCATGCCTTACAGGGGAAATCTATCCGCAATTAACGCCTGAAAAGTGCAGCGCCGCCCATTAAATCGTCTTTGTTGCTTTGTCTGAAGCCTTTATGGGTTCCTAACCTTGCCAATTATTCCTTCATCTCCATTTTTTCCAATTGTCCTCTTTCTGTGTACTCCCACCAATCCCCCAGCCCCACTCTGCCCTTTTCGTACATCACCTCCATTCTCATTATGTCCATCTCTGACGTCTTTCTGCAAACGTTTGTCACTCCACTCACATAAACACTTTTACTCAAGGCTGAGGAGCAAGAGATGGAAGACCTCACAAAGACAAGATAATAGAGATTAAAAAACTTGTTGGAGCGGGTGATAAGTAGGGATACGCAGGTTGCAAAAAACATCTAATGATACTCAAAAATAATAATCTGACATTGAATAAGTCTTCATTGGAAGTAGTTGGTCGGTACACTGATACATGGGTCAAAACTCTATAACACCACAAATGCTTTCAGTTGCTCTGCCCCCAAACTCTGGAACTCGCTTCCTCCCAACATTCGTAACATCGATTGTCTTCCCATCTTCAAATCCCATCTCAAAACCTACCTATTTAAAATTGCATTTTCTGTGTAGCTCTTTCTCTTGTTTCTATCATTGTATTTTATTTATTGTATTCTATTTTGTGATTGTATTTTATTTTTAGAGTACCTATGCTTGTCTGTGACTGTAAAGTGTCCTTGAGAGCTTTGAAAGGCGCTTAAAATATAATTGATTACTATTATTATTATTATTATTATTATTATTATTATTATTATTATTATTATTATTTGCATCAGGAAAGAATGGTATGTAATTTCATGTTCAGGTTAAGGTCTTAAACACTGGAAGCCTTTTAAACAGTTTGTTTTCAATTTAGCAGTGGCACAGCAAAGCTGAATGGAAAGCAGCAGCCATTAGTTTGAGATGACCAAGATGGCTGATGGTCTGCGTCCACCTGCGGCGCTCGTTTCCCTAACATCTGCTTGGCTACACAAGATTAATGTGGCACCGCGAGAGAGACCTGAGGGGAAGCCGTAGCGAACGGGAAAGATACACACGAATAAATATCACATTGCGTTTAAGGAGACCAATTCAGACCGTTTCATGAGACTTCAACCATATTGTTTGTCTCATTGTTTAAAAAAACAATAATAATTGACAAAACTTATTGTATCAAATAGATTTCTAGTTCACGGGTATTGAACTCCCAATCTGGTATTGGATCCCAAATATTGTGTTATCTGATCAAATTGACGATCCATCTACCTTAATTCATTCACTGCCATTCACAAATTTATTCTGGAATTGAAAATATGATGTGCAGCGCCATATTTTATTCAGGTTCTCTTTTTTTCTTGTTTGGGTGCAAATAAAGCGCTGACCATGTCCTCTGTCAATGTTTTTTTCCCTTCCACAAGGGGCAGCGTTTCCCTTTTGTCTATATTCGCACTTTGTTCCAGCTTCAGCTGTTTTTAAAGCGCTATATAAACCAATATGTATGTACTGGATTGAATGTTGGACTTCCGCCCTCATTTCAAGCTCATATAACCCCAAACTCATATAATTTAGGAATTAACTCTTTTTTTTCTAACGAAAGAAGAGAGTCTAAGGTTTCTTATGCTCTTTGAAAGTTTATGTAGTCCTAAAACGCAATATTCTGTGAATCCTGGAATTCGAGTGACGATGATAAAAACCCTGACACCGGAGTGGACACATATTTGCACATGTCTGGCAGTGAATGAGTTAAGTTTGAGAATTTATGGGTCTATGTATCACCACTACTTGCCCCAATGTTTACTTGGTTCACCGCTCCGCACCAAATATTGAAAAATTGAATCAATTTCCTTTTTCAAAATGCATCTGTACTTACAAAACCAAACCAGTATTTACATATTATGGGATATCAATGCCAATATGTCACAGTGTTGGATCTATTTGATGAGACAACGACCTTGATTCTTCAAACATATTACTATGGTTATTTGGAACCATAATAGGAACCTTTTTGTACTTGGTATAGAATATCGATCGTCTTGCCGTTTCGCAGGCAACAGCCTCTCGAGAAAAATCCTGAAATCCAATCATCATCATCTTTATACGGACACATGGCTGCATTCTTACTTGCAGCCATTAAACTTGGCCCATTATTCCAAGCGTGTAAGACTTCTCATCTTGAAATCGTCCTTTTGTGGAACCCGACAATGTTTTGCCTCCAGGGAATGCCGGAACCTTTTGCTTTGCTCCTTCCTTCCTTTCTTCTTTCCTTCCTTCCTTCCCCCTTACTTTTTAACAAGAAAACCTCCCTTCATTGATTTTCTGTTGCATTGTGACCAAAATATAGCTCCCTTCTGTGCGGTGAATACAGGACAGAATTAATCAAAATAAATATGCAGTTCAGAGAGGAACTGAAATGAGACGACGGAGTCTTCAGGCGCTTTGAAAAATGTTTTGTTTTTTTTACGCAGGGGGGTGGGGGTCCTTCTCAACTAACCATATTGGAGCATCATCTTTTATGAAGGTGCAATGAAGACAAATCGAGCGCCATTTGTATAATATCAACCACGTTCACATATTAATATGATTTGCAGAGGTTGGAGTCATAAGTACATTTCAAATCTCCACCTATGATTTTCAAGCAAGCGTAGGTTATTGTGGAGAAGTTCCGATCCCAAACCAGTTTAAGGAAATGAACAATCGAGTCTTAAAATGCCGCTAAGGAACAACATCAACTGCTCATGAGAAGTTGGCGATTTCTAGCTTTCGGGTGAAATTGCAGAATGAACCTGAAATTCACTGTAACCTTTACAACAGAAGAGATGGCCTTTATCGGCTTAATGGTGGGTTGTGACTTGACAGGTTCACCACAGGCCACGCCAAAAAAATACTTTTCAAATGTGAACAAGCACTAAAAGACAAAGGTTTGTGTCTTTTCATGAATGCTGAACAAGCAAGTCTTAAAATTGCCATGCATGATATGGGTCAAGTCCTGTGACAACCCCCCCCCCCCTACCCCATGTGTAGTTAAGCTTTGACTTACCCTGTTGTATCTTATGCACTTACAGAGGGTCTCTATCAGTTGGACGATCCACGCTGTGCCCCACAAAGCAGCATCGAGGGGCTGCAAGATGGAAAGGTATGATGTTTATAACTCGTATCTGAAATGTTGAACTGCATTGTGGTTACAGAATTGTGAGCAGTTACTTGGATCATAGTGTAGCTGACAAAGATTTCAGTAGACAAGGTCTAATCAGAACCACCTAGTGATCACTAAAACACAATTGTTTTGCTTGGAAGATGGAGTACAAAAAAAACTGCTATTGAGCCGCATGCTGCTTCACCAAGACATTTTTTCATGAAGCCACTTTAGGTGAGCTTATTCGACCGACGCCCGACATCTGCAGTCTTCTGCCGAGCTATATATTGGGAGTATATGCAAATTTAAAGTGATACATTAGCAAAACACAGTCTTCTTGATTTGAATACCACTCCCCTGGACGTCCCATGGTACAAGCACCAACATCCATAAACCAACAGAACGTAGACATTTTAATGGGTTGTCTTTCAATGAACTGATATATCAGCTTTTCCTGTGCAAGAGTGTATCGAGTCCTCACTTACGCCGGAGGCCAGATCTCCTACCTGAGGATGACAGTTTAACAGGCTGTGTCTGTTCACCTCAGATTCACCCCAGATTTTCTGTGCTTCTGTTGTGGGCCTTGTGTTCGGCCAACTTGGCATATAACATGAAGCTTTTAAATATGATACCTTCTATTTTGTCTATTCTCAATCAGAACTCCAAGTGTCCGACGCACGTCCTACTTCTGGTAGTGCACGGTGGCAACATCCTGGACACAGTGGGTGGTGACCCCAGCGCTAAGGCGGGTGACGTTGCCACCCTGGCATCCGTGCTAGACAAGGTGACGCGGGCGCACTTCAAGGCTGCTGCCGAGCATGTGATGATCAAATTGGTGCCTTGCCCAGCGGTGTGCGCTGAAGCCTTTTCACTGGTGTCCAAGTGAGTGTTTCGTTATTCTGGTTGGAATTTGCCTTCCAGCAGGAATTTCAGCTTTATTAATTTATTCTTATTTTGACATTTATTTTTAAATTGATTTTGAAATGTAGGTAAGCAATATTTTAAAATGTACATTAATTAATCTATCTATTTATTTATTTATGTATTTATTTATTCATTTATTTATTCATTTATTATGTATTTATTTATTATTGTTTATTTTGATATTATTTATTATTATTATTTTATTAATTAATGAATTAATGCCACTAATACCCTTCACTTACCATATTTCTCTCTCTCTAACAGCCCTTTTGTAATTATTTCTGTTTACGTTTGCAATCTTAGCAAAAGAACAGATGGTTTGAAAGGGGAGTAAAAGAAGCGATTTTCATAAAACAACTAAATCCTTGATTAAACCGGTTTTAGTGGGGTGAGGTTCAATTTGGATCACAATAGCCTGCTTAGGCAACATAGGTTAGGCAACATTCGTAATGCTGATGAGGGGATACCGGAGGTAGTGGGGCAATTAGGCCAGTCGTTAGTCAGGAATGTAGGAACAATCTGTGGGGCCGCAGGGAGTGGTCCTCTGCTCCCCCCAACCTGAGAGTAGGGACCTATCATAGCAGTGTCTGGCGCCGCCATGTCTGGACATTAGGGATATATACATAGGGCCGATACTACCAGCAAGACTTTAGTTTGCTGAAGAAGTATCTTGGATAAGAAGCGAACCGTCCGACACCTTAAAAAGTACAGATGACAGCTGAAGAAACCTTTTCATCGATGGACCACTCCTGTACGACTGAGAGCTTACATAGACGTACGTTTGCATTAGTTTGGTCGTGCTCCAAGACACAATTTCTGACTGGTGCCATCTTTTAAACGATTAATTTCACCTCCGGACGCTTTAACAAATAATGTTCCCTGGCAGAGGTATATTTGTGGATTAAGCGATAATTGATGTTTGATTTGTATTCATCTGCCATCTGCGGCGTCATTTTCTTAATGGATGTGGCTGGCTGCGGTCACCTCTGTCCTTGTTATGAATTAGACAGCCTCCCATTTATTAAAGCTCCCATTCGTGCAGAGCTCCTTTGTTGAAAATAGAAAGACAAATAATGCCTTTTTTACAATTTTATTTGCTTTCTTTTTGAAGGTGCAAACGGTATCGTTTCACATCTGAATTGCGTCATTTGGTTTGAAGGCTCAGCAATGTTTTGGTTGAATTGTCGCAGACGTGTGTTTGGTGGCGCAGAAGGAACAGAGCAGTCATTTGGGTGCGATACTACTGTTTTGGTTTGACGTACATGAACCGCACTCCAGCTGGTTAATTTCTCATCCTTTTCAGAATTATCCGACCATGGATATTGTAGACTAAGATAAATTTCGGCATGCTTTGGCCAGCCGGGAATGACTGATGGGACAGCAGGAGACCACATACGGAGCTCCATGGTGTGGTTGCCCTGCTGGCCCCAACTGGTTTGATGAATGAGGCTCACGTGTTGAGCATTTGGCCACCCTAAGAACGCAGCCCTCTGATTCCTGAGCTGCCATGATTGAGATGCCTCCTGCCCCTAACGAGTATCATGAACCATATTTGCCCCATCCGTCACTTTAGTATGTTGGCCAGCTCACACTATGAGAGCAATTTGTTCACCAGTGCTTATTAAAACACGTGTCCGTATGTGCGTTTCTTGCATATGTGGCCAATAAATCTGATTATAATTCTGTAAACAAGGCTGTAAAAACAAATACAAATCCTACAAAGTAAGCCAACTGAACGTAGTATAATTTCAAATCAGTTAAACAGTAACTAAGTTAAAATCATCATTAAAAAAGATTGGATTGGATTAGCCTTTATTAGTCTCGCAGTGGAGAAATTTACATTTCACAGCAGCAAAGTGATGAAAGTAAAAGGAAAAGAAAGGAAGAAGTAGAAAGACAAAATACAGGACTCGCTTTAAAGTCACTCTCGCCATCTCCATGCAACACAAAAGACAGTCATTCAATTTGAAGCACTTTCTGCACCCTCTTTGTTGTATGAAGCAGTTCTAGATGAAAGAGAAGAAGCTCAAAACGTCCTTTTCACCAGTGGGTCAGGGACATCATGGTGAAATGTGCACATATGCTACAAGCTAAATATTGAAAACAAACACAAAGCTGTACCATCCATTGACGAAAAGAGATCTCGTGTTGATGAATGTTGTGGCCAAAAATGCTGAAAAACAATCCGTATTCATTCCACACGACGCACAACAACTCAAAGTGACAAAAGAAAAAAACACAAAAACAAAACAAAAAAAGCAAGGCTCACGACTTCTTTGAGGACCCAAAAGTATGTCTTGCAGAACATTGCAGATCCGGTTTCCTCAGTGCGAGAATCATTTTTATAATTAATGTTAGCTTTCATTACAGTGTTAGTTGTAATGGCGTCAATTATCAACACAGACAGTACAGATAGCGTCATAATAACGTTATAAATGGTGATGTCTTATAAGAATGTTGGTCATGTGGGCGTGCTCAACGTCATGACACAAACACAAGGGATGAACAGGTGGGAAATCATCGCTGGCTGGTTTCCACTTGCGGGGGCCACCAGCTTGCCTGACAAAAAAAAACAAAAAACAGCGCGGAGGTTGCGCACGTGAAAAGTTTGAACACAAACACTGCGCTTTGTATTGAATTAGAAATGTCAATGTGTAATGTCGGGCATCCACACAGACTCTTCTTCACTTGTTCCTTTTGCTGGAGGCAGCTTGTCGCGCCCTCAGTGGTTATTGTCTGATTATCGACAGGAGCTCGTGAAGGTAACCTGTCAAAACAACGCAAGCTCTTTTCCATAAACACACATGCACGCTACAGGAGGTACCTGACAGAATCGATTGGAATACTCACAAATTAGGCTTTCAAGCCTAAGGTCTGGTTTGCAAATTAGTCTTCTAGGAACTTATTAGCTTTTCGTTTTCAGGACAGGTAAAAGGGGCGAGGATACAAATGAGGCTTAGAATATTATTTATTTATTTATTTATTTATTTCGTTATTTATTTATTTATTTATTCATCGATTTATTTATTCATTTTAATTATTTATGTATGTGTATATGTATGTACAGTATTTATTTTTTTACATAGCATTTATTTATTTATTTATTCATCTATGCATTTATTTATCTATCTATTCATCAATGTATTTATTTATTTGTTTATTTATTTACATAGCCTTTTCATTTATTTATGTATTTATTTATGTATTTTTTATGAATTTATTTACATAACATTTATGTATGTATGTATTTATTTATTTATCTAATAATACTAATACTATATTTAATTTCGAGGCACCTTTTACAGCCTATGTATTTATTGATTCATTGATTTCATTTATTATTGATTCATCTATGTATGCATTTATTTGTTTGACAATTTATTGGGGGTTGCGTGAGCACGATCTGATGTTAAGCCTTTTTGGGTGAAACTAGCATTTAAAACAACACTTGATGAAATTCACAATTATATATGTACGTTTATCCGTGGATGAAGCAGAGTAGCATGTAGTCTCAGGGGCCAAAATACACATGCGTGTCCAGTGGGCGATAATGGCAGCTACTTAAAATCACACATCTTCAGGCACCAATATACAGATATTAGGATTTAAAATATGTTAAACAAAGTTGATGATGATTTATGAACGCAAAGTTCACACTTTGAAATTCTCGACCCAAGATGGCTGATGCTGGCACCAGAGCCAGAACAGCGTCGAGGAAAAAAAATGCTACAGAGTATAAAACGCTGCGGGTTTTTTTCCCACTGTGATTTCATTTCACACCCACCTGCCTATGGTGTTTGCCACCACCTCTCTGCTAACTTGATGGAAAAGAAACACTTGGACTATTAAGAAGATGACGTGAGCAGAAGAATGTCGATAAGGCCAGGAGGACAGATTAAGGGAAGGGAAGATGAGGAAGAGCTCAAACTCTCATTATTCTAGCAGCTAGAAAGTAACAACTATGACTATTTATGGTCTCACTTTGTTAATGAAGAGATGGTAGTGAGCGCATTGGCTTGTATTTCCACATCCATAGTGCAATTAAGCCAGAAGCTGGCAGTCAACGCTACCCCCTCCCCCACCTCCCGCACCTCTTAGAGTGAGATCTTTTATCTTTTAACAGCAGGGAGAATGTCCAGGTTGATCAGTAGTGCTATCTTCTGCTCTTAATGAAGCCCCTGCGGCTCTTCGCTTGCGTTGGACCTGCAGGGGCGACTTCAAAGGCTCTCTATAAGGAGAATCGAGAGAACTAAATATAAAATAAGATTAAGATCACGAAGTCCCTCCAGTGTTCAACGCTTCTACTGAGCATATTTTACAAAGATTCCACCGCATATAGCTATATTTTACGTTTTAAGACTTTAAGACTGTTTTTGAGTTGGTGACGAGTCCGTACGTGACGTCACTGAAGGAACGCCCCTGACCGAAAAAAAGGACACATTGTAGCAGTCTTTCCATCACGTCAATGCATTTTGCTGTGCTTGTTTGGTCTGAAAACGTTGTGTTTCCCCAAAAAGAGCCAGAAGAGGGCGACCAAGCTCCATATAAGGAATTTATCAGCCTGTGGAAACAGGCTGATTAATTCCTCACAGGAGGTTGGTCGCCATTTTCTGCCTCTTTTTTGGTGATACATTTCCCCCCAATGTTGCCTCAAAATGGCACGGAATAAATTCTTTAATCGATTGCAAACGTGTATGCTTTCCTCTTCAGAACTATTTGAATCATATTCATGTGTAATAAGAAAGCATATTCTCCGAATCTGAAGCCATTGTTTTGATTCTCCAGCAATGCATGACGTCTTGGCGTGATCTCACGAACTGGGGGCGGGACCTTCTGAAAATGCCCAATTTAAGTCATTTTTATTGGTGTTTTGCATTTGAATAAAAATATCATACTGCGTGTTTTGGGTATTTTAGATGCTATAAAACGTTTTTCAGATGTCAGTTAGGAAACAAAAATGTGATGTCGATTGTCCTTTAAGAGAATGATAATATTGAATCGGTTACGATTGTCTTTGCTATGCCACCATTTAGCAAACATAAAATACATTTCTTCTTATTTTTTTAGGGACTCAAGACAAATAAACTAGCAGCAGCTCATATCCTGAAAAATGTGTAACTCAATTGATGTATCCCCGTATTGTGACATAACTCCCCCCCCCCCCCCCCCCCCAAAAAAAAAAAAAAAAAAAAAAACAAACATCACATACCTGTACACTTAGGAGTGTTTCCAACAACGTATACCAACGGAGCCCTTTGCTACATTCCTACCACATTTTCCATTGTACATGTATGTTTGCCATTATCCTACAAGCATGCTGGAGCTCTGCTTAAAAAAAATAAAATAAAAAAAACAATCTCTCGCAAAGGAGACCTCACAGGGTGCCACTCAAACAGCATCTCCAGAGGATTCAGATGATGCCAGACAGTTGCACATCACACAGTGCATCCATCGTGACACATTCCCGGGATGCTTCACAGCGTCTTCATAACAGCTCTCCTGGGACACCAGCCAATGTTTTTAAAAATTGAATACATTTGCTCACCATGTATTAACAAGCGGAAGTGACAGGAACCAGAGAACAAATGACAATTTCTCTTTTCAATCATGTTCATTAGTCTGCGTGTCCTTAATTGTTTTCGCAAGTGTCTGCACTTGTGAAAAATGTGTTGTCAACGGTTTTGGAGCTACATGAATTTACGCACTACACCCAAAAGAACATGGCACATCTCATGATTAGATGATGTAGACTTTGATCTGATTTGGGAAGATGTGACATGTTTGACATTTTTGTTTGCTGATTTGGGCAGTTTGTCACCACATGTAAAAAGGAAGCAAGTAATTTATTGCCTCTGTAACATATTTGCGGTGTAAAAGGTGGACCCAAAAGCCTTCATTTTCTTCAAAAGATGACCCTGTGCCTTATACGCGGGTGCCGCATATATGAAGTAATATTGAGCCACAAATGGTCTCGCAACCACAGTCAGCAGCCACCGACTCCATTTGCCCCTGTAGAAGTGTGCGGTGCATGCTGGGATATATAAAACAGTGTTTCATTTCAATAATCTCTTCAAATTACTTTGCCAAGTGGAATTTTTTTTCTCAATTTTGCCATCATTTTCCGTTTTTGGCCTAACTATTAGAAATTGACAATTTTGTGTTTTTTGCTGGTAAATTAAATTACATTTACTGTCTTAAAAAAAACTAAATTAGTTTATTTCTGAAAAATTTAAACCCAAAATATTCCATGAAAGCCACTAAGGAAAATAACCATTTTAAAGAAGGATGATTGGTAATCTGAAAATTATATTATTATTGTATTGTGATAAACTGATAAAACCCTGGAATATTTTTGAACTCATCCAAATGTCTGTGTAAGCTCTCAGTCGTACAGGAGTGGTCCATCGAAGAAAAGGTTTCTAAAGCCGTCATCTGTACTTTTTTGAATGTGTCAGACGTTTTGCTTCTTATCCAAGAGGCTTCGTCAGCGAACCAAAGTCTTTTGCTGGTAGTTTCGGCCCTATATATATATATATATATCCCTACTGTCCAGACGTGGCGGTGCCAGACTCTGTTATGATTGGGCCCTGCTCTCAGGTTGGGGGGAGCAGAGGACTACTCCCCGCGGCGACACTGATTACTTTTATTGTCCTGCCTGAGTATGAGGTCTACGACTGGCCTTATTGCCCCATTTGCTCTGGTATCACCTCATCAGCATAACTAAGCCCACGTTGCCTAAGAAGTCTGTTGTACGAACGATCCAAATTGAACCTCACCCCCGATTTAGTTCGCTGACGAAGCCTCTTGGATAAGAAGCGAAACGTCTGACACCTTCAAAGAAGTACTGATGATGGCTGAAGAAACATTTTCATCGAACTCATCAACATGGAAAACATATCACACATTATACTATTCTGCAATTTCTATTTTTGTATTTGACATCTAAAAAGGAAAATTATGGCGAAACCTGAATGTTTTGTTGACATTTCCTTTAGTGCAGCACCGTCGAATGGGTGCATAACGTTTACTCCAGCCTCTACTTATAATGTGGGTGTGCCTTACATATGGAAAACGTTTTAAAACATTTCATTCACTGAAGGTGCGCCTTATAGTCCAGTGTGCCTTATACTCCAGAAAATACAGTATTCTGCGAAGCCCCGGTTTGAGATCCAATGCTACCAATGTTTCAACACGCTCTTAAATTGCTGGCGCATCTCGGCCATTGACGCGTTGCAGCCTTGGCTGCCATTTCCTGTAATGCTTGCGATTGATGGATGGCGTGGACAGTCAGTCGGTGCAAGGAGAGCATGACGGGTCTTTTCGCCAGCGCTATCACACTTACGCATCCATTAAAGTCAGGTAGGCTGACATGCACATGCAGGCACTCACTGGCGTAGCGAGATTTTATTCTTTCTGACACTTTCTCCTTATGCACCACCGGGAGAAAGTTTATTGCCACACCTTTCAATGTGGACTTTTGAATTACATTTATGAAAATTTTATTGGGATACTTTCAGGCTATGTCATTGTAATTAAAATTCATGCTTCTCATTTACAATTAGGTCAAAGTTTAATTTTGATTTTATTTTCATTTTTTATTCTAAGTTCATGTAATTCAACATGCTGTCCAGTTTTCGTTTAAAAAAATATAATGAAAATCAATAAATGTCACACAAAAATATCAATCCATCTATTGTTCCATTTTCATCTGATCAACTGAGGGCTGTTTAAAAAATAAAAAATAAATAAAAAGAAATTAACTCATTTGCTGCCATTCCCGAATTTATTCAGGAATTCGGAAGTGTGATGTGGAGCACCATTCCCAAATTTGTTCGGTTTTGTCTTTTCTTGCGGGGGTGCTGATAAAGCGCTGGTCAGACCTCTGGCAATGTTTTTATTTCCCACTAGGGGGCAGCATTTGCTTTTTTCCATGTTAGCGCTTTGTTACAGCTTCAACTGTTGTTAAAGCGCTCTCTTCATCAATGTCCCTTTTGTATTGTATTTTGTTCAGGCACCCCCATTTCAAGCTCAGATAACTCCAGACCAATATAACTTATGAATTAACTATGATTTCTTACGCTGCATTCAATGCTTATGTAGTCCTGAAACTTAATATTTTGTGGTTCCTCCAATTTGAGTGTAAATGACAAAACCCCCGGCACTGGAGTAGACACATTTTTGCACATCGTCTGGCAGTGAATGAGTTAAAATTTAACCATACAGGTAAATTTAAAGAAAATATTTTCATAACAAAAAATCCTAAATGTTTATTCTTTGTGACCCCCCAAAGATTTACAACCTGAAGATGATATTTATGCATCCTTCTTGCTCCTTCAGTCTTAACCCATACAGCTATGACGAAAGCTGCGTCTCAAGCAGCGTGGACCACCTGCCGCTAGCTGCCTTGCCACTGCTCGCCATTGTTTCTCCACGCTACCAGGACGCTGTCGCGACAGTCATCGCTCGCGCCAACCAGATCTATCGTAGCTTCCTGCAGTCCGAAGAAGGCCACGCCTTCTCGGGAAAGGTGCGTCGTTTTCTCTTTGGGCGATTATTATTGGTTTTTCTGCCTTCTTTGTTGCAGAATATATTTTTTTTTAATAATGAAGGATGCTCACCACTTGTGAGATGTTGTGATCCTGACCCTATCCTGCACTGAAAGGGTCAAATGATTATTGAAGCTGGAGTTGATTAAGTGATTTGACCAAGTTTTCTCCATAATTTGACTCATTACTGTGATTTGTTGAGGAGCTTGATTTTTTTTTTTTACTTGTTTTTTTTTTTCATAATGTATTTATTTTTTGGAGGAGGGTTAGAGGGCGTATCCAAAGTTTGCTTTTTCAGCACAGTTCACAAAAAGCATCTTGCAGGCGTCTACAACAGTCTTGATTAGACCAATCAAGCAAAGGAAAAAATCGAGACCTGCAGATTATACATGGCAAGGGTGATTACAATAACAATCTCCCCTGTGGCTATTGCTCTTGATTTGGTTGACTTTTGTGGCGATGCAGTGATCTCAGCCACTGCACATAAAATCCGTAGGATGCATTTTCCTTTTATGGAAAATGATACTCCGAAAAAGACTGTTTAGTCCCAGGCTATTCACAGTAAAATGTACACTTCAGAAAGTATGAAATAATCAGTGTAAATTTGATTCAAAGTCGTGAATTAACTCATTCACTGCCATTCCCGAATTTGTTCGTGTTTTGGTGTTTCTTGCGGGGGTGCCGATAAAGTCTTGGCCAGACCTCTGGGCAGCATTTTCCTTTTTTCCATGTTAGCATGTTGTTCCAGCTTCAGCTGTTTTTAAAGCGCTATATAAACCAATATGTTTGTATTGCATTGTAATTTGGACAGCCACCCTCATTTCAAGCTCATATAACTCCAGGCCCATATATGTTAGGAATTAACTCTTTTTTATGAAAGAAGCGAGTCTAAGGTTTCCTACACTGCATTGATTGTTTATGTAGTCCTAAAACTCAACATTCTGTGGGTCCTGGAATTTGAATGAAAATGACAAGTGGACACATTTTTGCACACACGGCAGTGAATGAGTTAAATAGACTAAAAACGATTAAACGACACTTTTACTTGATGAGTACATAAAATACTGACCAACATTTTACACTGATGAGAGTAGAGGGAAGGCGGAGGCTCATGCACTCTGAGTTAAGAGATTTTAATCGATTCTGGAGATTCAGTCCTGAATTGTTTATACACAATAATTGGGTTTTAATGAAGAGAATTGATGATTATATTTGTCTTTACTTAGTGTTATAATTGTAGTAATCTTCTCGGGTACAAGCAATGGGAACAAACAACAGGAGAATACACAAATGTATTTTATTTCAGGGTCCCATGTTATGAAAATCCAATATTTCCTCCGTTTTGTGCATAGATTCACAACTGTGACATTTACTTCACCGTCGATGTGATTTGTCATTTGCATGCACCATTCTTTCAAAGGCAAAGGCCTGAAAAATGGGCAAATTTAAATTCCGTGGTGGTGTATATGTGTGACTCGTTTAAGTATCTGCCGACTCAACTCAAGAAAAATGGCTAACGGCAACCAGGAAACTGCGTCTTGTGTGAAGCTGATCGTGCCGTTCGATGAGATATCTTGACGCTTATTTGTCGCAAAGTTGCAAAACAAGATAGATAAAATAGATATATTTTATACAGTTCTCTTCAAATATAAATGAAATAAGGAGGAAAAAAAGATCCCAGGAATTAAAAAAAAAATGACAATATTTTTTACTGCTTCTTTACCCCAAGAGTATATGTAAATTATTTTTAAAATGTAGTGGATGCTCATTAAAACATATGTATGCGTGTTGTATGCAGGTGTGCCTAATGGCCGACTGCGTGGGTGGCGTGTTGTGTTTTGATGCATTGTGCTTCAGCAACCAGCAAAGACTTGGCAGCCCAAACAACAACAACACCGCCACCAGTGGAAGCAGGAACAACAGCACAGAGAGCCTCAAGGTGATTGTAAATGCTGCTAACATAGCCAACATTTGTGGTCATTATAGGAATGCTAACATATGGCAAGGTAGCGACCTACAAATAAAAACCACAAAAGCAGATCCATACCAATGCCCTATTGTCAGCTACTATTAAAACTATGATTGACTGGTAACCAGTACAGGGTGGTACCCCGCCTCCAGCTCGAAGTCAGAATGGATAATAAAAATGGTGTTTCATTAAATGCTAATATGCTAACATCTACTTTTGTAACAATTCCAACAAGCAGAAAGATAACCCCCTAAGAGCAAAAAGTGATAATGTGGATTGATACAGATGCAACATCTTGCCCTGTGGTCAGACATTCTTTCAAATGATAACCAATTAAATGATAACATGATACCAGTTGTGATGTTGGAAATTTTTGTACATTAGAAAAAATAAAACTGTAATATCATGAAGTCTATTGCTATTATTTCAAATGAAATATGTTAACTGCTAGTTTGTTAACAGACCGACTTCACTGCTTTAGTTCCAAAAGCGGCAAAGCTTATTGTCCTGTGGTCAAGTCCCCTTTCTACTAAAAACAGATACAATGCTAACATGCTAACCGTTTATTTCTTATAAATGGCCAAATGGTAATAACAAAAATGCAAAGACAGATAGCATTGGATTTGACAGTTTATCCTGCGATAAGGTTACTACGTATTTCAAATGAGAATGCAAACAGTCGATATGCTAACAAATAACAAAATAGTGACCTCAATACAAAATTGCTAAGGTAGACTGAGAAGGATTCTACATCGTTCTCCATCTGGTTGACTACTAATACAAATGCAAAAATGGTCATTGATGGTATGCTGACAAATGGCAAGTGAGCAAAATTATATCACAAAAAGTGTGAAGACGGGTTTCTAACCGTGTAGTCAGGTGCTAATACCAATATCAATTCAGAAACTGCTAGTATACTATAACTGAGTCAGTTCATGTTCTCCTCTCAGGAAAACCGTGGGCTTCTTGGAGAGTCCAGTCCTAGTCTCAGTTCCAGCAAAAGGCTTAGTAAGAGCAACATCGACATCTCTGCTCCCAATGAAGGTCATTGCCAGGGGCCGCCATCCCTCAGCCGTAAGCAGAGCGACTCGTACGACGGTGACACGTCTTCCACCGGCCAGCACGTCTTCTTCTCCAGGTGAGAAGTTCTGGAGCTTCTCCGACATACTTGCTTCTCTGCCTTCCAAAATTGCCAACGCTTTTTCCCTCACTCTGTCTCTGTGTTCGGTATTAACATTCTGACCTCGACTTTCCACTCTCATCCCGGTCTACCCGGACCGTCTGGCTCCCGCTTTTCATCAATATTTGCAGCCTAACAGGCTGCATCTCACTCCCCGCCATCGCTCATTCAACCGTCTGTCTGCACTATAAATAGTCACTTTGTGTAGTCCCTCCTCAGTCATGTAATATATCTGCAGATGGCATCCCATGACTTCACACAGATTATTGCAACACTCACCTCTGGTTTGTGATTACGTAAAAATGAAGTTAGCCTCTGCTCCGTTTTTTTTTTTTCCTCAGTGGACACGACCGGTCACACATTAGCCTCTTATATTAGAATCCTCCCTCTGTTCCTAACAACATGTCACAATCTTTTTTTAAGGCAGCATATTATGAAAAAGTGCAGAATCACTTTTACGTCAAAACCAAACTGCATAGCAGGCCCAAATTTGAATAAGTGATTGGATTGGAACAAGTTTGTATTTTTCAATGAAATGATGCACATTGATTTAATAAACAAGTCCTGCTACAGTACTGCCTTGGAGAGATAGAGCGTACAAAGGCGGCTAATCCCCTTTTGCTGCACAAGACTCAAAACGTTGGCTTGCTAGAAACTCTGCCTGTCAGTGCGAGGTCGTCGCGGAGGATGAACGCAGGCCCTCTAGCTTCAAGTGTTGTGTACAGTTGTTAAGCATAGTTTGTGTGTGTTTTGTGGCTTAGTCATGGAGGAGTGATCCTGACAACCGCCTCGGATGCTCATCTTGGTGTCTCCAGTGTGATCATGAGTCACATTTGGATGTGATGATGAAATGTACAAAACAAACAAACAAAGGCATTTAAATTTAGACGCTGAAGACATTTAACTATAAAAACAACAGCAACTCCGCATTAGTATTTAATTAACCCGTTTACAACAGGCATGTTCATATGAACACATATAAACTAATTTTAGAAAAATCTAAACCAAATCAAAACAGAGTATCAAATAGGTTCAAACAGAGTACAAAATTAACAACAATATAATTACACAATTACACAATTATATAATTACAGTAAAGTCTCGTTATATATCGGAAAAAAAATAACCGGACTATCGTTCATTTTCTCCTTGCGTTCATACAATAGTACGTAATAAGCAAAATTAACATAGCAAATAATGAGACTTTACTGTATATAGAATTAACAATAATTAATGTGGCAAGAAACAACATTAATGCATTTGAAAATTAATTTACATGTGTTCATATGAACACGCTCAGTGTGGATCGGTTAGAGAATGCTTTAAACAATAACCACGGCAGCAAATGAGTCTTGGATTGGATTGGATTTAGCCTCTATTAGTCTCAAAGTGGAGAAATTTACATTTCACAGTAGCAAAGTGATGAAAGTAAGAGAGAAGAAAATGAAGAAGGAGAAAAACAAAATACAGGAGCTGCTGCAAAGGCAGCCACTCTCGCGGTGCCATCTTGAAGTCAAAACAACAACAAAAACTAAATACTGTGACAAATAATGTGACACAACACAAAAAAACACTTTCTGCACCCTCTTTGTTGAATGAAGCAATTCTAGATGAAATACAAGAGGATCAGATGCAAAAAAAAAGCAAAATCGCCCCGGAGCTGTCCAGTGATGACAGTCAAATGGCACTGACATTCCCCCCAAATCAAAAACAGTACATATTTGTGCTGCCGAAAAGACACAACTGCCCAGAAGAGTCTGATGAATGTCGTGGAAAAAATGCTGAAAAACAATCCGTATCCATTCCACACGACGCACGTTGACGGCTGCCAATTCGGGCTCCATCTCGGACTTTGGTATAGTGTACTCTCAAGTAACATTTCGCCTTTCAAATGAAGGATTCAAACCAGGCTTCAGGTCTCATGCTTGGGTTTTAAATTTAGGTGAGGGTTTCAAACAAGGGATAGGGTTGATTATTATGGTGCCATTTTCGCCACATGCCCCTGAAGCGGACAACTAGGATGTCAGTCAACTCAGATCTTGCTTGTACCTCATTTCTGTGTCCCCAGTTTGATAAAGGAAAGTGCAGAGGTGCGCGCCAGCAGTAGCAGCAGCCCCAGTCTGCTGCTCAACCCCGGACGCTTTGATTTTGACGTGTCGGACTGTTTCCTGCTGGGTTGTCCATTAGGTCTGGTGCTGGCCATGCGCCGCACTGTGCTGCCTGCCGTCCAGGGTGAGACCGCCACACTTTTACAACATACTTGCATCAGTCCATCACCGCTGACTTTCATTTATATCTTTTTTTAATATTTTTTTGGGCATAACATTAAAAACTCCACCTTTACAAAGAACATGAATTTTTAAACCCAAAGCTTTCAAATTCAACTTTGGAGCCTTACTCTATTCACACAAACACACAATCCACACGGGCCAGTTCTGCTGCTTTCAGGGAAGTTCCGGTACTTTAAAAAAATATATACAAATTCACAAAAAAATGGGAAACAATACTTGCCTTGGCACAAAAATGATGACATGTGTGCGCCGGTCTACAAAAAAATACTGCCCCGTGTTTCAAGGGTGAGTTATGGTTACAAACAGGCCTAAGGACTTTAAATTAGAGTTCACATAGCTTGAGGTTCTTACATTATGATTTCGGATGAAGGCTTATGATCTACATTTGGTTTATGGCTTCAAGGTAGGGTTTTGAAAATAGGGTTTCACTACTGCAAGGTGTGTCAAACTCAACTTTTGCTACGGGCCACATTCTAGTTACGGTTTCCTCTCGGGGGCCATTTTGAATTTGAGGAAGCCATTAGAATGTTTAAACCCCACCACATATTACATATAGAGAGCACAACACATTAATGAATAACTAATTTTCATATTTGAAGTAAAAAATAATGACTGTTTGAATAATTGTGGTTTACATGGAACAATTAGAAATTTTGGTTCAGACTTTAGCAAGTATCATGGCACTGGACATGCTTGATTTGCTTTCGTGGGCCAAATAAAATGATTAATGAACTGGTTTTCAAATTTGAAGTCAAAATTAACTCATTCGTTGCCATTTCCGAATTTATTCGGGAATTGAAAAGTGTGACGTGGAGCTCCATTCTCGAATTTGTTCCTGTTTTGGGTTTTCTTGCGGCGGTTGCCGAAAAAGCGGTAGTCTGACTTCTAGCTATGTGTTTCCCTTCCATGAGGGAGCAGCATTTCCTATTTGTCCATGTTAACGCTTTGTTACAGCTTACGCTGTTGTCAAAATGCAATATAGATCAATATGTATTATACTGTATTTTGTACCGCCGCCCCCATATCAAGCTCAGATAACTCCAGACCCATATTAATTAACTCTTTTTTTTCTGATGAAAGAAGAGAATTGAATGTTTATGTGGTCCTAAAACTCAATATACTGTGGGTCCTGCAATTTAAATAAAAATGACACAAACCCTGGCACTGGAGTGGACACATCGTCTGGCAGTGAATTAGTTAATGATGATTATTGTGGTTTACATGGGACAATTTGAAATTTTGCTTTGGACTTTAGCAAGCATCATGGCACTTGACATGCTTGATTTGCTTTCATGGGCCGAATCAAATAATGTGGTGGGCCAGATTTGGCCCCCGAGCCTTGACTTTGAGACCTTTACACTATTGGTTCTGGGTTTCAGGCCCGTTTTGTGATTTGCCGTTTCAAGTTAGTATATTTATATGCTGTCATTACGAGGGTATAATTACTGTAATTATGAGCAATTGGTTTAATTGTTTATTGCGCTTAAGCACTGAATTACATTGACAATTATCTCAAATTGAATCATTGAAGTCATGATAAGGCTAGTGTCTCACGATGTCCTTACGAAAGCGCCTCTATTTTTCAGTGCATCAGCTTCACCCGGCCTGCTCTCAGATCTTCAACCTGTTCTTTCCGTCGGACCCTTCGGCCTCCAGGCTCGAGCCTCTGCTGCAGCCTCGTTTTCACAAGCTTCCCCCTTTCGCTGTGCCACGCTACCAACGACACCCTTTGGGCGATGGTCGCTCCCTAATCATAGGTAAGAGGTTTTTTTTTTTGTGTGTGAATTAATGATTGTTATTGTGTCTCGAAATGACGTTGCGCTCTACTACCAACTTTGATAATCGTACAAAGGATGAAAAGCCGGCAAAGCATCACCAGCTCCCCACTAAAATGTAATTAAGGTTTAATAAGTGATGAGCACATTCAAGTGGAAAATGAATTACAGGATTAATTTTACAGCATAGCTCAAAGTAGTTTGAAGGTCTTCCACGGCCACAAACTTCAGCGTGTCCTATTCTTCGCTTTCATCACACACACACACAAAATCACACACGAGCCTGCGGCTAAATTTAGAATTTAGAAACATGCAGAGAAAATGATTTATTCAGAAATGTCATGGAACATTGACTTTATATCGGGGTGGCCAAGGGGTAGTTTGATGTTAAATAAAAGTGCATCTTTATTTTCTAGTAAAATGGACTTTTATTTTTGCTCATTTCTGTTTCATAACATCGATAAATATAAAAAGCAGCCAATCAGGCTCACTGTACTTTTTATATTAAATAATTAAATATTACACCATAGAAAAAGAACTCATTCACTGCCAGACGTGTGCAAAAACGTATCCACTCCAGTACCAGGGTTTTTGTCATTCTCACTCGAATTCCAGGACCCACAGAATATTGAGTTTTAGGACTACGTACTTAAACGTTCAATGCAGCGTGAGAAACCTTTGACCACAGGTGTCAAAGTCAAGGCCCGGGGGCCAGATCTTCCAGTTCTTTACTGTTGTTTATGCCTCTGATGTCAACCAAAGTGGTATTCTGTTACTAGACTTTTGTGGTTGCCAGAGTTGACCAAAATGAATTCCCTGTTTAAGTACGTACAAGAATGTCAATGTGTGCACGTGGCAGTAGGGCACCCTCGGCCACAGTTTTGAGGACATTTGGGTGAAAAAAGGGGCGGAGCTGTAAACAAAGCACCCCCTGGCAAGTGAATTGGCATACCCAACACTCCTATTTCATTTCTTTCTTTCTTTTTTATAACGACCGGCGGCACATTTTTTTGCGTCACCCTCTAATAAAAAAATACATTGGCGACATCATGATTCTGCCTGAGTTTTTCTGCCCCTCGCCCCCACCCTCCCAAAAGTCATTTTGCTGGCTTTTTTATTTACGGATGTGCTCAGGACGCTCCTCTCTTGACGGGCATCCTCATTAGCCTTTGTGGTGCAGTCACATGTGAAGGTACAATTTAAAAAACACAACAGTTGAGGAATCCGAGCAAGGTGTTAGTCTGCTTTATGTGCCTTCTGTCTCCATTACTGAAACAAATCCACTTTCAATGAGGCCTGAACTGAGAGGATTTATATATCACACCCGAGGCTCAGGATCATTTGTATTCTCAGTGTCGAAACAACGAGCACATCTGTTGCTTAATGTTGGTTTCCCCAAGTTGTCTAACACCCCCCCCCCCCCCCCACAGGAGAAAGGAACGATTGTACAAAGCCGCATACAAAGCAATAGATGTGCTTTTTTGACTGATTGCTAACTTTGATTCTTTCCCCAATGTCAAAACAACTCAATATTTCATATAAGTTGGACACGTTGACAGAAGCTGTCGTGTTCTTTTGGAAGAATTAGTCTTGAAGTCTTGTGCTCTGTGAACGGAATATAATGCCTTTCGTTCGTGTTTGTGTCCTTCTCTCCCGGTCGGTCCGTTGCCCATTTAATCTTCTTTATCCTTCCCACTGTTTGGTTGGCTGCACATGACAGTAAATCTATGCAAGTGACTTGAGATGTGAGTTAGGTTTTTTTTTTTTTTGGACGGATTTATAATTAATCTTAAAACTGGGTTTAAGCATTGATAGGAGTTGGAATTAAGGGTTTAAAATTTTGGTGAGGGTTTGAGTCCAGGACTAGAATTTCAAGGGATGGCTAGACCATACAATCCTTTTCAAAATCATTGCAGAGAAGAAACAATGTCTTACTTTAGATGTCCTCAAAATTCACAGAAATAACAGCATCCATGTGAAAAATGCATCTCTCGCCTCAATGATCAATTCCTTTCTTTTTATCCTGTGGTAAGGTGACAGTATCCAAGGCCATCCTGACGTGTTTCTGGAGGGCGAGCAGACCCTTGGAGCTCCTCAGTCGTCCTCCGAGGAAGGAGGTCGACGGGCCAGCGTGACCAGCATGGAGAGTCAAATGTCCATCGGCTCCATCGGCCATCACCTGGGTGGTGCCATTGCCAATAGTGAGTGTGGACGGGGTTATTGATGTGGAGGAAGGGGCGCGGGGGGCAATTAGAGAAGATATCTTCTTGTCTGGGTAGTTATGTTTGCTTTGTTGTTGGAAGTTTCTAGTAGCTGGTGGGGCTCAAAGAGGCTGGATTATTCCCTCTACTGCCCGGACGTGTTGACTGCCTTCCCCACCGTGGCGCTGCCACACCTCTTTCACGCCTCCTACTGGGAGTCCACAGACGTCGCTGCTTTTGTCCTTCGTCAGGTAGGCCAGTGACGGTCTGGGTTATTTGACAGTGGCTGGCCATGGATTTCATCGCTAGGCCTGCAGTAGTGTTGCATCTGAATTAATCCAGACTGACAAAAGTGTAGTGTGACTAGCCAATCATAGTTTGCGAAAACTCTGAGGTGGACTGGCGCCTTCAAGAAGGCATTGGCACCCTTTTTGGGTTGCCAACTTGAAATCTGATTGGCTCGAGCAACAGATGGATCGACACATTTGATGCAGGGCCCGCAGAACTGATTGTGAAGTCGTCCAGGTAAATTTCTGACCCTGGTAAGAAATTATGGCTGAAATGTGATTGGTTAAATTACTTAAATACAAAAACACACATCTGGAAGCAGCACAACAAGGGAAAAGTAATGAAAAGCATCCGAAAGACAATTTGGAATTATTTAATAGGAATTCACGGACAAAATATAACTAACATCAGTCCGTGATGCAGATATTTTGCAGGCCTTGACGGTCCGCCACTGTGATATGATGATCAAAGTCAGATCCTAATCAAACATCTTGTGTGGCATTTTTAGGTCATCCATTATAGAATAAAACTGGTATGTTTGAGTGATGGGAACGGTTTCAGGCGGGTTTAAAGTTTCAGACAAGGGTCGGAATTCAAAATTAGAGTTTTTAGCGAGGGGTTTGCGGTGGTAACTTTTTATGTGTGGATTTAGTACTACAGCTTTGGGTTAATGTTTCAAATATGATACTTTTTCAACATATGGCTTTTGCTATTCACTTCATTCTTGCTACCGTTATATAATAGTGTTAATTTATTAATAGCAGCTTGTATGCCACAAAATGCAGCAAACTCTGTTCCAGTGCTGTAACAATTCCTGCTGTGTGTCAGCCAACTTCATGAATTTATTAAACTTCCCTCCTGAAAGGCCTTCATCCATCTGTGGACTTTTTACATCCATCAAGTGTGAGGGATAATCGACAGCATTAAGAGCATGAAAGGCGGCAAAAGCTTACCAAGTTTAACACTGCCTATCGATCCATCACAGCTGACATGCACAAAATCAATTGTGTGATTTTATTCACGTAACTTGGGGCAAGTAAGGTAAAGTGCAAAAAGGTTGTTGCGTTCACGAGATTTAACAAAGGGGGATAGTAATTGATATAAGAGAGAAAAGTCACTACGACAAAAAATAAATGCCAGAAAATGAACGGGGACATTAGCGACCAAAACACAAGGTCGCTACAAGATAACATACATGGAAACAAACATTACTACAATTCAGTGGCGAGTCGTGCATTTCACCCCTAGGCCTTCAGTAGTGCTACATCTGAATGTATCCAACCATTAATATCTATTTTATGACTACACAACAATTACTTCAGCTACAACTGCGACTAAGACTCATATAAAAAGGGTGGTGTAATTTACTACATGTCCACTAGAGGGTACTGTTAGCCAGGAAATAACTTCCCCGTGCCTGCTAGAAGGCCTGGTGTCGCCAATTCTAAATCTGATTGGTTAAAACAACAGTTTTATCGACGCTTATTTGATGCGACAGGGCCTGCAGAACTGATTGTGAAGCCGTCCAGGTAGATTTTTGACCCTAGTAACAAATAATGGCTGAAATGAGATTGGTTAAATGCTTAAATACAAAAACACACATCTGGAAGCAGCACAACAAGGGAAAAGCAATGAAAGGAAGCTGAAAGACAATATGGAATAATTTCATAGAAATTCATGGACAAAATATGATTAACATTAGTCTGTGATTCAGATATTTTTAGGCCAGCAGAGAAGGCCTTGCAGGCCCTGGCGGTCCACCACTGTTACAATTGTGGAATATACCCAAGCCCGGATAAATCCAGACGGTTGTGTCAAGAAGGGCATCCGACGTAAAAGCTTGGCCAAAACAAACATGCGAATCAAACCTCTGAAGATGGAGGACACTGATTCGCTGTGGCAACCCCTGAAGGGAAAAGCCGATAGGAAAAGAAGACTGAATATTTACTGAAACTGGAACACTGGAACAAAAACGAAACACAAGCGAACAAACAAAAGAAGATGAGATCCGTCCAAACAAAGGAACAAAAAGTGCAACACTAGGGAGACAGATAAGAAAAAGCGGGCAACGGGATTCTGTCTATGAAAACATAACAAGAAGAAGAAAAGAAAATCCACGCTTGAGAGCCGCAGAGTGCACGGTGTGTCTGTTTTTGTGCAAACCGTGAGCAGAATAAGGAATCAGATGCTATCTGCACCAATTTAGCTGAGTTCACCTCACATCAAAAGGTTCGCTGCACGACTCAAGGACCGCACGGCGGACGAACTAATTTGTGGAAATCAAGCAAAGTCACATCTTTTATCCTTTATGCTCCTATCTATCGCTCACATCAAGGTTCAAGCCGATCCTAAAATGCTTGCCCTCTGTTTCAAGTAGAAAGCCACAATTTCCATCAAGTATTTTCAAATCGTTGCTGTCACTTGTATGACTTGCGTTCCCTCCAGTTCCTCCAGTTGCAAATCGTTCACCCAACCAACCACCAGACCACTTTAGATTTGCATTAAGTGATGCACTCGTATTTATTTATTTATTTATTTATTTATTTATTTATTTTTGATTATTTGTTTTTTGTTTGTCTGTCAGTTTGTTTGTTTGTTTGTTTGTTTGTTTATCTATCGATTTGTCTGTCTCTCTCTCTCTCTCTCTCTCTCTCTCTGTCTCTCTCTCTGTATCCCTCTGTCTCTCTGTCTCTCTCTCTTTCTCTCTCTCTCTCTGTCTTTCTCTCTGTTTTTCTCTGTCTCTGTCTCTCTCTCTCTGTGTGTCTCTGTCTCTCTCTGTCTCTCACTCTCTCTCCACTCCATCCATTTATTTATTTATTCATTCATCCATCTGTTTGTGTTTTTATGTATTTGTTTATTTATGTATCCATTTATTTATTTATCCATCTATTTATTCATTCATTCATTCATTCATTCATTCATTCATTCATTCATTTATTTGTCTGTTTATACTATTTTTGTTCACAATTTATTGGGGTTGAGTTAAAACGAATATGTGGCAAAGAAATGTTTATATTATTGTAAGAAAAAAAGCCTTGTGTGTGTATATTGTAAAACATGGATTGAGAAATGTTAATGTGTGTACCTCAAGTGGTCCGTTGCTGTTTTAAAACAGTGACCCCAAGGATTTGTCAGTGTTTCCATTGTGTCACTTTTGATTATTGGTTCACAGCTCATGCGGTGCGACTTCACCAAAACGCAAGAAGCAGACTCTCTGGATTCAGCGCCCTTCTCTCCCTCTAGCCCGCGAGAAAAGTGGCTGCGACGGAGGACGCACGTCAAACTGAGGGTATGCGGCACTGTCCTACTTTTTATTTCTTTCCTCCGCTCGCCGTGGTTACATGTCGAATAGATTCCGTACATACGAAAAAAAGCATTGACAGCTGCCGTCATAACAATGCTCACTGCAGGTTTTAATATAATTAGACCTTGACACGTTCGAGCTGGAGGACACTTGCAATTCTTCACCAGGTTCCAGGACGAACACATTCTAGATAACGATGCCCTTCACCTCGCCGAGCCTCACTTGTCGCTGCCCATTTCAAAAGGTGGGAATTTATTTAGCTCCCACTTTGTCCTTCTCAATCTTCTATAAATAGAATTGTGTCCATGGAAAACCATGGTAACGCGGCTGAGGTGCATTCCATTCCATCATATTTCCCATTGGAAATCCTACAAATAGATCTAGTTAAATTATTTTCGACTCTGAACTCTGTTGCATCTCTTCCCAGAGAAGATTTATACAGTATGCTTGAGATCAGGTGTTTAGTGCGACCGACCGTGCCAGCAGCTTCGCATGTTAGGCAGATCTGGTCCTCGTGTTTCTTGACACTTGTTCCCTCCCCGAATGTGAGTTTATAATGGAATGCGTCTGATTCAATTTGCTCCTTCCAGCTCATCCACTGCACAGCTTCGGTATTTCAAGACTTGTTCTCTTCCTGACTCCCCTTGCACTTGATAAAAGGGTCCAGATCCCAGCTGGAACCACCGGTGTGCTTGTTGACTTGTGCTCGTTCCCAGTCAGGGGTCTCGCCCATTTATCTCTGGCAGAGGAGCGGTGGCTGCCGACATATTGTTTGACTGGTGGAAACCTAATGAAGGAGAACAGCTGAGAACGTTGGACTTTCTGATTCCATGTCACCTCCTAGAAATCAATCATTATTACAAGCGGTAATGGGGAAATGCGACCTTGTAACTCACCATTTTATGGCCTGTTACTGTGTAGGGAGTTGAAATCTAGCAGAATGGCAATCAGTCAACCTAACTAAAAAAAGTTTCAAGAACCCATGAGCAAAAAGAAGCAGAAAGTCTTAATTTTGGTTTTAAGGCATCCCTGATTCATTGCCATGGGTCCTTTCAAGATGTTACATTTATTGTTAATCTTTGGCCAAACCAACCTCCATTTTGAGGGCCTTACCATTCTCAAACCGTACAATTTTGCATATTTTATTCATATCGACGAGACCAGACATGTCCAAAGTCCACCCCGGGGCCAAATACGGACCATGGTCAATGTTCATTTTCCGTCGTAAAATCCATCGTAAAATCAATAACTTCTCACCAGCATGGAGAATTAATACATTGGGCAGTATCGCTGTTACCTGCGTGAGCTAAGTGCTGCTACCTACAGGCTCAATTAGGAACAGCAAATTGCTATATGAATACAGCTAATTGACTGAATAAGCCCCCCCAATTTCCGAAAACACCGATATTAAATTTTTAAAAAATCTGAAATGGCATCACTCAACAAAAGATTTACCTGTTCAACTTTACAAAACGTTAGGACACCCCTGCACTACAAAGAAAGCTGACACTCTAAATATTGCTCATACACATTTTTGAAAGCAAAGTTGTCAAAATTCAACAACTCTTGACTCAATGCGATCCTTTTTCCCACATGTCGTTGTGTTCTTGTTAGAACGTCACCGCCAACCACCGGGTGAACGACGTCATCGCCACCGAGGACGGACCGCAGACTTTGGTCGGTCGTTTCATGTACGGTCCCCTGGATATGGTGACGTTAACCGGAGAAAAAGTAATGAAGCATCCTCTCAACAGGCCCCAGTTTGCTTCTACTACTCGCTCTCAAGTGCGCGCTGCCATCTCGTAGGTGGACATCCTGCTGATGACACAGCCGCAGTCAGGACGCTGGGTGCACTTTGACACAGAGGTTACCAACAGCAATGGCCGGGTGACGTACGCCATACCCAAAGAAAAGAAGCTTAGCCTTGGAGTTTATCCCGTGAAGATGGTGGTCAAGTAAGCGTATAATTAAGCATACATTTATTTTAAAAAAGTTAATTGAGCCTTTCACCCACAACTACGTCTTGTTATAATGTGCAAAGAGATTTTTTTTTGTATTAATTCTGTCATTCAATCAGTTACCCTTTATATCAATTATATCAGTTCAAATGTGCATTTACCAATACCCTATCAAATCGTGAGTATAGTTTTGCTTTGTTTGAATGCTGCTGTGCCCATGACCATTTTGTGTTTGGGAGCCTTTTCCTGAACATCTTCATCTTTATTAAGTTCATAGAGTTCCTTGTTCTGTAGCCACAAGGGGACACAAGCCAGTGTCTTCTTGTGCCGGTCCCAAGCCCGGATAAATACAGAGGGTTGTGTTAGGAAGGGCATCCGACGTAAAAGCCTGGTCAAAACAAACATGCAAATCAAACCTCTGAAGATGGAAGACACTGATTCGCTGTGGCGACCCCTTGAAGAGAAAAGTCGAAACGAAAAGAAGAAGATCAATACCCTATCCCAGACGCCTTCGGGCACTAGGTGGGGGCCGCCCTGAATTGGTTGCCAGCCAATCGCAGGGCAAATAACCATTGCTCTCACACTCACACCAAGGGACAATTATTGAGTGTTCAATCAGCCTGCCACACATGTCTTTGGAATGTGGGAGCTAAACCGGAGGACCCGAATAAAACCCATGCAGGGCTGGGGAGAACATGCAAACTCCACACAAGGAGGCCGGACCGGGTCTTGACCTCACGATCTGTGCACTGAGAAGCCGGCGTTCTAACCACTCGACTACCAGGCCCCTAACCCTGATGATTCTCACCCTAACTCCTAACGTCCCCTTATAAATAATATCAGAAAAAGAGTATCGCCATTCTTCTTTATCCCTCAAGGGGTGATCAAACATGCGCCGAGGCCTACCTGACGGTGTTGCCCCGCGGCATGGAGTGTGTGGTCTTCAGCATTGATGGCTCCTTTGCAGCCAGTGTGTCCATTATGGGCAGTGACCCCAAAGTCCGTCCGGGTGCTGTGGACGTCGTAAGGTCCGTCTCTTTCTCGTCTGATCAAAGACATTCATGTGGGACACCGGCGTCTTACTGCGACCTGTTTTATGTATAGGCACTGGCAAGACCTGGGCTACTTGATTATCTACATCACGGGTCGTCCTGACATGCAGAAACAGCGTGTGGTCTCCTGGCTATCGCAGCATAACTTTCCTCACGGCATGATCTTCTTCTCTGAAGGTCTGGTTCACGACCCGTTGCGACAGAAGACCATCTTCCTCAGGAACCTCATCCATGAGGTAGATCTCGGACCCAAGACTGGAGCAATGAGTCATGCGTCTCTGTGGCAAACCTAGTCATGTCAATTTTTCTCTGTGGATAGTGTCACATCAAGATCAACTCTGCTTACGGGTCCATGAAGGACATCTCCGTTTACAACATGCTGGATCTCGAGCCCCCCCAGATCCACATCGTGGGAAGACCTTCGAAGAAATACCAGAACCAGTGCCAGGTACTATTGTTGGTCCGTCATCAAGTGCACTACTGCTCACATTCACAGACAATCTTGGTTTCTATTCCTTCTCTGTGGGTCCGGCGTAGTTTTTGAGTGAGGGCTACGCGGCGCACCTTTCCACTCTGCAGTTTGGCCACCGAGCCCGACCCAAGAAGTCCCCCTCGGTCCGCATGGTCCTCAGGAAAGGCTCCTTCGGCCTCACTGCCAAACCGGACTTTCTGTGCAAGCGCACTCACCTGCGGAGAACCATGTCTGTGCAGCAGCCCGACCCACCCTGCACACCCAACCCTAAGCCCGAGCGGGCCCAGAGCCAACCAGAGTCAGACAAGGATCACGGAGGGGGAGGGGGACAAGCCGTGTGGGGACGAGGCGTCATGCATCGTGGGGACACCACTCCCTGACATTGGGCCACGAGACGGTTGGATTGCTGGAGGATGGCGGAAAAGTCCAGGCTGAGGTTTGATCTTAAACTTTGATCAAAATACAGTAAAGTCTCGTTATATCGATATTCAAAGGAGTCCCAAAAAATATCGATATAACCGGGACTATCGATATATCCGATCCTGCGCCGAACTGCATTAAACAAAAGCCGCCAAAAGAGGGCATCCACGCGCCATATAAGAAACGGAGCTGGCCATTAGCTCCCTTTTTTTGGGGGTGAGAGATGTTCCCCCAATGTTGCCTCAAAATGGCACATATAATTCTTTAATGATTGTAAACATGTATGCTTTAATCTTCAGAACTACAGTGTATTTGAAACATATTCATAACTGGATGTGTAACAAGAAAGCATATTATCCGAATCTGAAGCCATTGTTTGGATTCACAAGCAATGCAAGACGTCTTGGCGTGAAGTCATTTTTATTTGCATTTGAATAAAAAGTGACATCGGCTGTCCTTTAATACACAGTATGGAATGTTAATAATTTTCAAAATCATCGCGCTTCAGCAGACAAAACAAGAAACATTGTTGCAAAAAACGATTGCATTCATATACAGTACAGTGGGCATGTACATAACACAACAGGGAAACTGCAACGCTTACATCTTACTGTATTATGTATACAATTTTAAAAAAAGTCATCAATCTTCTTCTGCTTCCCATTTTTACCTTTTAACACAAACACTTCAATCTCGTCTGCTACACACGAGCTAGCGTCTGAAAATGAAAATGGCTCTGCTACACGGGTGCTGGGCACGTAACCAAGTCACCTGACCAAGTCGACCAATGGCGCGACTGATGGCGTGACACGTAACCAAGACACGTGACCAAGTTGACCAATGGCGCGACCGATGGCGTGTCACGTGACAAAGTCACACGGCCAAGTCGACCAATAGCGCGACCGATGGCAGCTCATGTGACCAAGTCGACCAATGGCGCGACCGATGGCGGCTCACGTAACAAGACACGTGACCAAGTTGACCAATGGCGCGACGGATATATCGATATAAACAACAAAAATGGCCGGCGGGGGATGAAAAGGAGCACCGTAATAACCGGATTATCGTAATAACCGGGTATCGTACTAAACGGGACTAATTATACATAAAAAGACTAGAAATGTGCAAGGGAAATGAAAATAGTATCGTAATAAGCGGTACTATCGATATAACCGATATCGATATAACGAGACTTTACTGTATGCGTCTGCATTATGATGAAATCTAATTTTGAGTCACGTGTCTTGTCATATCTCGTCTTGACTATTAACTCATTCACTCCCATTCACGAATGTATTCAGGAATTGAAAATATGACGTAGAGCGCAATTCCCGAATTTGTTCAGGTTTTGGCTTTTCTTGCGTGGGTGCCGATAAAGCGCTGGCTAGACCTTTTGAACATGTTTTTTTTTCCCTTCCACAAGCCGGCAGCATTTCCCTTTTTTCCACGTCAGCGCTTTTTTCCTGCTCCAGCTGTTATTAAAGCGTTATATAAACCAATATGTATGTATTGTATTTTGGACAGAAAGCAAATAGAACTCCAGACCCATATAATTTAGAAATTAAGTTTTTTCTGATGAAAGAACTCAATATTCTGTGGGTCCTACAATTCGAGTGACAATGACAAAAACCCTGGCACTGGAGTGGACACATGTTTGCACCTGTTTTGCAGTGAATGAGTTATAATTCTAGATTCACACTATTGTATTTCTAAAAACTGTCATAGTTTGTAAGAAACAGTTACTTACTATTGCCTCTGAGAATTCCCAGATTTCCGAATCATTTTGTGTTTTGAAGATACCAAAATAAAAGGAAACAAAATCCTCTGAGCAACCTGAGCGAAATGCTATTAATAGTAGCGGCATCTCGGGAGGCCGTCAGAATGTAAATGTGCTCATAATGATGTAAAAGCTGATCCACTTGTTTCCAGATCCGGGGAGAATGACAACGACGGCGGCGATACAATCAGCGATACAATCATGGGCGATGGCGGCGTGGTGGCGGGAGCCTGCGGGAGCAAATAGCGCTGATGCGACCATGCACATTAATCACAACTTTGCTGCCAACGTGACAGACTTCATTAACTCTTGGTCATATTCGCAGCTTCATGTACCCCAACCCCCACCCTCTCTTTTTCAGCCTCACTTTAGCCGTTTGCCTCAACCGATGGACACGAAAGCGCTTTTTGGCCCATCGTCATGCTGAATTTTGCGCTTGGTTCTGTCTACTAAGGTTGCACGACCAAAGTTTAATGCCGTTGATTGGATTTGGATTTGCCTTTATTAGTCTCACAGTGGAGAAATGATGATTCAGATGTTGTTGGCCAGCAGTTTTATTTTTTCAGTCGGGGGTTGATTTCAAGGCAGCGCAGTGCCCATGTGGCTAGCACATCTGTCTCACAGTTCTGCGAGATGTTTTTTTTTTTTAATTCTATTTAAAAAAAGGGTAAACCAACGATAATTTTCTCTTGCCAAAAGTTTATGCAAAGGATCAAAGCACGTCATCCAATTACGTTGCTTTGATGTAATTTCTATGCATTTCTTCTGGAGATGCATACATTCTGCTGTGATGAATAAACCTATGTCGTGCATTACATTTTTTTCTTTTGTCTATTAGCATTCCATGGAATGTCTGCTGCATGTTTTTCTTGTAGCTTGGTAGCTATTCGCACACGTGTAGAGGAGTTGGTCGATCCGACAGTCTGCCTGTGACCACTCTGTGCAACCCTATTTTTCTAATGAGCAAATACTCTAAATAGAAAAAAATATTTTCTTCATTGTGTGGGGGCTTGAAGCTGCCCCCCCTGTTAAGTTGTTTGTTGTTTTTGGACCAAAGTACGTATTTACACTGCAGTGAAGTGTTTTTTTTGTAGTTGAGTAGTAGTAGTAGTAGTAGTAGAGTGGGTGTTTGTGTGTGTGTGTGTGTGTGTGTGTGTGTGTGTGTGTGTGTGTGTGTGTGTGTGTGTGTGTGTGTGTGTGTGTGTGTGTGTGTGTGTGTGTGTGTGTGTGTGTGTGTGTGTGTGTGTGTGTGTGTGTGTGTGCGCGCCTGTGTGTGCGTGCGTGCGTGCGTGTGCGTGTGTGTCTGGTCAAAGCTTTGAAGTTAGTTTTGAGGTCCGGATGAGTTTCATGTGAATTAAAAGATGGGTTGGGGGCATAAGAATCTGAACACTAGTCAACAATCTGTTGTCTTCCGCCTCCTGTACATGCTGGTACATGGTAATTAGCTCTTTAATTTGTGTGTGTGTGTGTGTTTGTGTTTGAGAGAGAGAGAGAGAGTGAGAGAGAGTGAGAGAGAGAGAGAGAGAGAGAGAGAGAGAGAGAGAGAGAGAGAGAGAGAGAGAGAGAGAGAGAGAGAGAGAGAGAGAGAGAGAGAGAGAGAGAGACTAATTGAATTAATTCGTGTTGCCTGTGACATTATGTGTAAATGATTGTAATTGAGTGTACAAAATGTTGCTGTAAGCAATGAAAAAATAGATGGCAAAATACATCAACTGTCATATGCGTCAATGATACGCTAATTTGCGAGTGTCCATTTTTCTGCCCCGCTGATATTTGGTGTTTATACTTTTGTGCTGAAAAAAAATCCAATGTGCTGAATTTGAGTGCATGAATTTTAATGCGTTGTTGAGGTGTAAGTTGGTGTCTGTCTGATAACATTATGCTTGCTGAACACTTTATTAGGGACTCCTGCACTGTATAATGACATATCAAAGACATTTTTTAATACAGTGGTACAGTACCTTTATTTTGCAAATTGTGTGACTATTAAAGGCTTTCTGATTCTGATTCTTTACAGTGGTAGCTCTATTAAAGAACGTCTCTTCATATGAAAATTTCAAGTTACGACACGTCTCAATAGGAAAATATTGCCTCTAGTTATGAAAGAAATTTCCAGATACAAAAAGTTAAAAAACATATTTGTAGCTCAGAGTTTTCTGAACACAACATAATTATTAGATTGGATTGGATTTACCTTTCTCAGTCTTGCAGTGGACAAATTTACATTTCCTAGCAGCATAGTTAAGTTATACATACTCTGCGAGCCAATGGGATGTTAGGATGTTCGGTAATAGCCAATAGTGTGGAGGCATTTCGGAACTTGAAAATTTCGTATGAAGAGATGTCTGTAAATAGAGGTACCACTGTCGTTTAAAAAAAGCTTTTACAAAGAAAACCAAATGTTATTGCCGTGTTGAGCAAGGGTACTAATTGAACAATGTGCTCACTATTGTGTATGTCATTTATTCATTTCATTGCGCAAGCACACCTAATTATGTGGTTCTTAAGTGTCCACCCTGCTGTATTTACATATTTTAATGCATTAAAAATGCAATGTTAAAATAACTCTGGGCCCTACTTTACGCAAAGTGTGAAAATTGATCAATTGTTTTCTACAGACAAAAAGTTGGGCTAGTTTCAGGATTATTGCTAAAATAAAGACAGTGGGACCTTGGCTTACGCACTTAATTAGTTCCCAGACAGCGTATGTAAGGCGAAAAGTGTGAAAAATTAATTTCCCATAAGAAACCATTGAAATGAGAATAATCCGTTATCAAGTAAATAAGCCTTAAAACTACAAACAACACACCTTATTCTATGTATAATAAATGTGATATTGTATTGTAGTGAAAGAAATGCACTGCACTGTATAATAAAGTTGTTTTATTTACCTTTGTGATGGTCGTTGAAGGCTTGATGGAATGGGGTGGCAGGTCGGAGAGAATTGCTGTTTGGATGATCCATGTGTATCCCGAAAAGTAGTGCGTATGCCAAGGTTTAATTTTCATAAATTTAATGTTCGTAAACTGAAAAATTCATAAGGCAAGGTGCGTAAACCGAGGCCCCACTGTAATTGTAAAAATTGAAAGTTTTCTGGTGATAAATGGGTGTTCTTTTTTTCAATCTACTTCAAGTTCCAACAGTAATTTATTTCAAAACATCAAAATTCAATCACTGTTGCAATGATTCCACAGCAATAGGTTGAAATTGTTCTTTACCATTACTTTTTATTTCATTTGGACTTTAACACTTTAAATGTACTTCTAAATTGATTTTAAAGCAAGTTTATTAGATTAGCCACATTTTTACTGTATTTTAGTTAGATTTTTGTTTTTTTGTTTGTTTTTGAATTACTTTTTTTCCATGCAATGGATGCCGTACCTCGATATGTCTGTCAATGTGGTATTTGCTTCAAATAAGTGATGCACATTATGTAGCTCATAATCATATCATGTTTTGGTCCTTGGTTGTTACCCAGTCACACAACGTCCACCGATCATCTTTCGACAATTACAAGCCGTTAGGCCCTAACGTAACGTTATTATTACGTGGCTGTAAGCGTTGTTTTTTTTCTTCTTGAATTTGGATGTTACACATTGCGACCTCTTCCGCCTCATAGATTTTGTGTTGCCAAGGAGACAGTGAGGCTCCAGATTTGGAACCTTTACTTGTTATTTACTCGATATTTTGCTGACAGCTGAAATGACGTACTCCATCATGCACTGCAACACATTTACGCCCATCCAAGGAAAATGAGATTTCTCTGGAGGGGGGCTTCAAGGCCCTTTTGGGCGCATTTCAACAAGAGCCAATCAGACAAGACAGCACTCGGTCACGCATGGGAATCATTTTGTGTATTTCAGAGCCAACTGCGAGGAAAATAATAATCCCCGGCATGAGATTGCTTGCGTGATGGCAAAGCCAGGCATCAATTGGGAGGAAGTGGAGTCCTTCATCATTAACACGGCAGATACGGAAATGATGTTTTGCTATCTGGGGGTAAACAGGCGACGATGGCTCACTGTCACTCAATGGTGAGTGCTTTACTTTTGCGGCATAAATTCATCCATATATAGTTCAACTAATAACACAGGTTTCACTTGAGAGTGGCCAAAAAAGAGACCCTCAATGTGATTATGCATTAATAGTCATTGAAAGTCGAATGGAGAAAAGGGTCTGACGCTCGCCATAAAACCGGCGTGCATCCTCATTTAGTCTTGTCTCGTCTGTTTGGAACCATGATGCCCTTTACTGTCACACCCTTGACAACATCTGATAATGCTGTCACCAAAGGTAGAATGCTCATAGCATAAAAACAAGAGCATCTCAGTTTTCTTGCCGGGATAGGTTTAACTCATTCACTGCCATTTACAAATTTATTCAGGAATTGAAAATATGACATAGAGCGGCATTCCCAAATGTGTTCGTTTTTTTTCATGCTTGGGTGCCAATAAAGCGTTGGCCATAGCCTCTGGCAATGTTTTTTTCCCTTTCACAAGGGGCCAGCATTTCCTTTTTTTCCAAGTTGGTTCTTTGTTCCAGCTTCAGCTGTTGTTAAAGCGCTATGTAAACCAATATGTCACAAAAAATATATAACTCCAGACCCATGTAATTGAGGAATTAACTCATTGATGAAATAAGATGTATTGAAAGTTTTATGAATGTGTATGTAGTCCTAAAACTCAATATTCTGGAATAAGAATAAATAAGAATAAGAATAATACATTTCATATATAAGCGCCTTTTAAAACTCCTAAGGACACTTTACAGTGTCTAACATTGAATGAGTTCATTTTAGCATGTTGATAAATTTGATGAACAGTGCTGCTCGTCGACTGAACAAATATCCATAGATGCTGTTGACATTAGCATTTAATTGCTGAGACCATTTGAACTTTGTACATGTATTACTCTTTTTCATGTTTTACGTTTTTTCTTCTGTCTCATTAATTTATTGTTTTATTGTTTGTGGTTATAAATATAATCTTTGGTCCATTGATAGCATTTTACATTGGTGGTTGTTTTAAAGTGCTTCATAAATACAATTCAGTTGAGTTAAGTTTATCTCAAACCAAAACAACTCAAAAGCCTGTAAGATGAACATAAGTTTCACATGATGAATTTAAGTTTGACATGGTCATACTAAATTACAGTCATTAGCTAATCAGTTGATTAACACTTCAGTTGATGTATTTCCACAATAGTGTGCACGACCAATCACAATTTCTGAATTTGATCATGTGATCACGACAGTTTAGCCCTTTGGCCCTTGTGATATCATTTCGAGTCGACGGCAAGTGGCAGTCAAAGGCCAAATGGCCTCCCCCTGACAGGAATAAAAACAACGGGTGGATTTTTCAACTTCAGCCATGTTTCACAAACTCAATACTCATTTGACATGGTAGGCACATAAAACGTATTGGACACAAAATGCTTGACACTACTTCCCCTTCAAGCAATATCCTTTTATTCATGCTGACGGTTGTAACTAACTTTACAATTCCTTTCATTCGAAAAGCAGCTTCTAACTGGATAGCCAGCGGCAGCGACAGCAGAAAACAATGACCACTCAAGTTGGTCATGATGAAGATTGACTGACCGCTTGTTGGGTTAGCATAGCGGCTAACTGCCTGGCCTTTAGCTGATTAATTAGTAACCTTTCAGGTTTACATAACACAATCTCTGTGACAGATTGACAAACATTTGAAAGAGAAATACACACACACACGCTTTCTTCACAAACATGGAGAAGGCCATCAGCGACAAAATGTTCTGCTTTGGCTGGATACGTCGCAAGCTTCCGCTGGCCCTCAGGGAAGAGGTGTACCACCTCTTGATGATGATGGGGCCACTGGTAAGGACGTTTGCTTTTATTTTGTCATGATTTGGGAATCACTCATCGGCATGTCTTCCTAGTTGCTAGCTCGAATCCTCAGTTATCTGCTTCCGTTTGTGGTGACCATGTTCTGTGGGCGCCTGGCCAATGAGGTGATGGCCGGCTACGGATTAGCGTCTGCTGTAAGTACGTAGTTGTCCTCAGTGGCTGTGCAATATTGTTTGCTCTTTTCTCGCCAGTTTGTTTTCCACAGTTTCGGATTTTGATGCTTTTCATTCTTTTTTAACTAATTCACCACCATTTATGAATTTATAGTGGAATTGAAAATATGACGTAGAGCGCCTTTCCCGAATGTGTTCGGGTTTTGTTTTTTCCTTGCTTGGGTGCCGATAAATCGCTGGCAAGACCTCTGATTTTTTTTTTCTTCCACAAGGGGGCAGCATTTCCCTTTTTTCCATGTGAGCGCTTTGTTCCATCTTCAGCTGGCACATTGGATTGGATTGGATATGCCTTTATTCGTCTCACAGTGGAGAAATTTCCATTTCACAGCAGCAAAGTGATGAAAGGAATGAAAGTAGAAAAAAAATACATGAGCTGCTGGAAAGGCAGCCACTCTCGCGGTGCCGTCTTGAAGTCAAAAGAACAAAAAAAACGTAATAACAATATGACAGTATAGAGACAATATGACAAAACAAAGACACAGTTTGAGGAAATGAAATAAATGAGTAGAAAAACAAAATACAGCAAATACAACAAAATATACAATGTTGTTTGTTTCTTTCTTTTCTAGACTGTCAATGTGACCACCGCAGCAACAGGTCTGGGTTTGGGGTTCGCGCTTGACACTTTGGTTGCTCAGGTCTGGGAAAACTCACTTTTACGTTGAAGTCCAGCACATTTAACCTTTAAACGTTATATACTACCAACATGCGACAGACCTTTGGCGGTAGGAACCTGCTGAGAGTGGGTGTGATGCTGCAGCGAGGGATCATCATCCTGCTGTTGTTCTGTCTGCCTTGCTGTGGTCTGCTCCTGAATGCCCAGAGTCTCCTGCTGCTCATGGGCCAGGACCCCGAGGTCACCCGGTAACTCGTGTTGACGACATCAGCGACATAATCGTCCCAAACGTGTGGGTCCTCACGCTGACCTTTGTGATTTCAGAATCGCACAATTGTATATCACGGCACACCTCCCAGCAATTCCAGTAAGTTTTCCTTTTTGACATTTGGGCCTATTGTGATGCAATGGCTGTGATATTAAGGCAAATTGCCCCTGAAGGCTTCAAGGAGCAAAAGCAGATTTTTTTTTCTGATGCAAATTTAACCCTCTGGATCTATGAATGTCTTCTGATGTGACTAATAAATATCTCTCCGTCAATCTGCACTTTTAGGCAATGTTTCTATATCACCTGCAAGTGTCCTACCTTCAGAATCAGGTACTCAAACACACATACTCCCTTCATAATATGACTTCCGTCATCATTGTTACTTCACCAAGTCAAATAGCATTTTAAGGGCTTTACAATGCTTCATCACTCATCGCACTTTGGAGGGTTGTTCACACAGGTGCAAAACCTAACCCCCTCCTCCAAAAAAAATTGTATTTTGGACAGCCATCCTCATTTCAAGCTCATATAACTCCAGACCCATACAATTTGGGAATTTACTCTTTATTTCTGATGAAAGAAGAGAGTCTATAAGCCTAGGACTGCACCTTAAACGTTAGAATCTAAGGTTTAAGGTGTAGTCCTAAAACTCAATATTCTGTGGTTCCTGAAATTCGAGTCACAAGGACAAAAACTCTGGCACTGGAGTGGACACATTTTTGCACATCGTCTGGCAGTGAATTAGTTAAAAGGGCAATTCCACGTTCATTTGCTTCCAAAACAAAATACATCTACTGTGTGATATTTTTCCATCATGCCATGGAACACAAAACTGCAAGAACTTAACTTTACAGGGTCAAAGATTTCCTTGGTTGGCTTACATATTTGCATGGACGTTTAGTTGCTAAGCAAAGGTTCATGTTGGCTCAAACAAAATTGCACCATATCCATCCACGAGGGACTAAATAAAACACTTGAATGAAACAGAATGCAAATCATGTAACCATCATGGTTTTGCAACCGTTTTTTTATTTCAATTGAACAGACATTTTGCTATTCCTTCTGTTGTGCTCACATTGGCCACCTGGAAGCGGTATAATGCATACATTGAACTCCTGAGTATGTCACAATACCCATCAGAATTGTTCTTTTCAGAAGAAAAATGACATATTTTGGCTTGTATTATTAGATTTGCTGTTTATCGGTGTTGCATCGCCATTTGTGATCCAACATCAGTTGCTTAACTCAATCCCTGCCAGACGTGCAAAAATGTGTTCACTCCAGTGCCAGGGTTTTTGTCATTTTCATTCAAATTCCAGGACCCTCAGAATATTGAGTTTTATGACTACATCAACATTCAATGCAGCGTAAGAAACTTTTAGACTCTCTTCTTTCATCAGAAAAAAACAAAAACAAAAACAGTTAATTCCTAAATTATATGAGTCTGGAGTTATATGAGCTTGAAATGAGGGTGGATGTCCAAAATACAATGCAATACATACATATTGGTTTATATAGCGCTTCAACTGAAGCTGGAACAAAGTGCTAACATGCTTGGAAAAGGGGAAATGCTGCCCCCTTGTGGAAGGGAAACTTACGTCCAATTTCCCACCTCCCATTCATCGCCAAAATTCTTGAAAAGACAGTTGTGTCCCAGCTTCACTCACACCTCACTCACAATAACCTGTACGAACAATTCCAGTCTGGTTTCCGCCCCCGCCACAGTACTGAATCGGCTCTCATAAAAATCACGAATGATCTTTTTATGGCAGCCGATGCCGGTTCACTCTCCATCCTCATCCTTTTCGACCTGACCTCAGCCTTTGACACCATTTCCCACCCTATCCTGCTCGACAGACTTTCCACCCTAGGCATCACACATACCCCACTCCGCTGGTTTCGTTCCTATCTCTCTGATCGCTCACAATTCATCCAAATCAACTCGTTCACCTCACGGTCCTCTCCTGTGTCCTCTGGTGTGCCTCAAGGGTCTGTCCTGGGGCCACTTCTCTTTATTATCTACCTGCTTCCTCTTGGCAATATTTTCCGTAAGTTTGGCATTCACTTTCACTGCTTCGCAGATGACACCCAACTCTACCTCTCCAGCAAACCCGACGCCTCTCTTCCACCTTCATCCCTCTCACTTTGCCTCTCAGAAATTAAATCCTGGCTTTCCCATAACTTTCTCAAGCTTAACAGTGACAAAACCAAACTTCTCCTTGTCGGTACCAAATCCACCCTCCACAAAACTAACAGTTTCTCTCTCACCATTGACAGTTCAACCGTGTCCCCCTCCCCTCAGGTCAAGAGCCTGGGTGTCATCCTCGATAGCTCACTATCTTTTCAGTCCCATATAAATAACATAACTCGGTCTGCTTATTTCCACCTCCGTAATATTAACCGTCTCCGTCCCTCGCTCACCCCTCACACCGCTGCCATCCTTATCCACAGTCTCGTCACCTCCCGCATCGATTATTGCAACGCACTTCTCTTCGGTATCAACCAGAAATTTCTCCATAAACTCCAACTCGTCCAAAATTCTTCAGCACGGATCATCACTAGAACCCCCTCCTTTCACCACATCACCCCTGTCCTCCAGCAACTCCACTGGCTACCTGTTAAACATCGAATCAAATTCAAAATACTTCTGTTTACATTCAAAGCCATCCATAACCTTGCCCCTCCCTATCTTTCTGACCTGCTTCAAATCTCTGTTCCCTCTCGGTCCCTCAGATCCTCGTCCTCCCTTCACCTCTATGTGCCCTCTGCCCGTCTCACCACGATGGGATGCAGAGCTTTCAGCCGCTCTGCTCCCAAACTCTGGAATTCTCTTCCACCCAACATCCGCAATATTGACTCCCTCCCTATTTTCAAGGCTCACCTCAAAACCCACTTGTTTAAAATTGCTTTCAATGTATAGTTCTATCTGCTATTTTATTATGTATCATTTTACTTATGGTTTTATTGTTATGTGCTTTGTTTTATTGTTTTTATTGTAAAGTGTCCTTGGGTGTTTTGAAAGGCGCTTGAAATAACATGTATTATTATTATTATTATTATTATTATTATTATTATTATTATTAAAAACATTGGCAGAGGTCTGGCCAGTGATTTATCGGCACCGCAGCAAAAATAACCTAAACCCAAACAAATTTGGGAATGTCGCTGTACATATTATGTTCAATTCGGGAATGGCAATGAATGAGTTAAAGATTTAACACACCGCAACAATGATCGTTTTCATTAACTACTACTACAATGTTTGTTTTGTGTGTGTAATTGTTAGCAAGATAAACAACCTTATACAAAGCAAAAGATTGTGGTTGTCGGCCAAACAATGTTGCTAAAAACTTGGGGTCCTGGTAGCTTGGGGCACTAATGTTTGATAAACCACCCATTGATGAGAAGGTTTCTTCAGCCGTCATCTGTACAAAAGTGAAGGTTTCGGACGTTTCGCCTCCTATCCAAGAGGCTTCGTCAGCGAACTAAAGTCTGACTGGTCGTATCGGCCCCATTTATATATCCCTAATGTCCAGACATGGTGGCGCCGGACACAGCTATGATAGGTCCCTACTCTCAGGTTGGGGGGGGCAAGGGACCCCTCCCTGTGGCCCCACTGATTGTTCCTACATTCCTGACTAACGACTGGCCTATTACCCCCACTCCCCCCGGTATCACCTCATCAGCATAATGACCCTCATCAGCAGTCAAAACATATCAGGAGAGCACTCACTAACTGTGGGTACCCTCAGTGGTCATTCAACAAATGTCAGAAAGAAAGAATAGCGAACGAAACCAATAATTCTCAAGATTCAAAAAGGAGAGGAGTAGCAGTACCGTACATTGCAGGAGTTTCTGAAAAATTACAAAGAGTCCTTTGGCAACATAAAATTCCTACTTATTTCAAACCGATAAACACGTTAAGGCAAAAATTAGTGCATCCAAAAGATAGGCTACCAAATGAAAAACAAAGTAATGTAGTTTATTCCATACATTGTAAGAATGAAAATTGTAAAGAGCAGTACATTGGGGAGACTCAACAAATTCTCAAAAAAAGACTTTATCAACATCGCAGGGATACTACTAGTGGGCCTCAATCGGCAGTACATTTGCACCTAAAAGCTAGCAACCACTCATTTGACGACAATGAGGTTAAAATCTTAGCGAAAGAACATAGATGGTTTGAAAGGGGGGTAAAAGAGGCGATTCTTATAAAACAACAAAATCCTTCATTAAACCGGTCTGGTGGGGTGAGGTTCAATTTGGATCGTTCATACAATAGCCTGCTTAGGCAAAACAGGTTAGGCAACTTTCGCAATGCTGATGAGGGTCGTTATGCTGATGAGGTGATACCGGGGGGAGTGGGGGTAATAGGCCAGTCGTTAGTCAGGAATGTAGGAACAATCAGTGGGGCCACAGGGAGGGGTCCCTTGCCCCCCCCCCCCAACCTGAGAGTAGGGACCTATCATAGCTGTGTCCGGCGCCACCATGTCTGGACATTAGGGATATATAAATGGGGCCGATACGACCAGTCAGACTTTAGTTCGCTGACGAAGCCTCTTGGATAGGAGGCGAAACGTCCGAAACCTTCACTTTTGTACAGATGACGGCTGAAGAAACCTTCTCATCGATGGACCACTCCTGTACGACTGAGAGCTTACACAGACGTAAACCACCCATTGTTATTGAACTCTGCTTTCATCATTTCAGGGCATAATTCTGCCACAGATGTACACCACCGCCTTGGCGAATGTGGCAAACTTACTAACGAATTACATCTTTATTAGCGTGCTTGATTTTGGTGTTTAGTAAGTCAAATGCACACACACACACACACACATGTGTAAACTGTATATGTTGTGGTGGAATATATTTCTGATATTTTCTTTCAGTGGCTCTGCAGCAGCTAGCACCCTGTCCGAAATATACGCCTGCACCTTCCTGTTTGCTTACATCTGGTGGAAGAAACTGCATAAAACGACATGGGGAGGTGACCTAATCGTCTATAACTGTATACAAAAGTCAAGAAATCTTCTTTTACAATTATAATGCCCATTTAAGTTTTACTTTAGAAAATGCATGTACAGTAAAGTCTCGTTATATCGATATCGGTTATATCGATAGTACTGCTTATTACGATACTATTTATATGAACGCAAGGAGAAAGTTTCCATGCCGCAGGATCGGATATATCGATAGTCCGGTTATATCGATATTTTTCCGACTCCCGAGAATATCGATATAACGAGACTTTACTGTAGTTGCCATTGACAACGCTACAAAACGTGCAACATATCACAGCAATCTCCAGATGTTGCAGCGCCCGTGCCTAATGTCACGAGTGGCATAAGGCTTGAGAAGTGGGTGTCTCGCCCCCCCTGCAGGCTTTTCTCTGGAGTCGCTGCAGGAATGGGGCTCCTTCATGGAACTGGCCATCCCCAGCACACTTATGACGTGTTTTGAATGGTGGATTTATGAATTTGGGGGATTCTTTGCAGGTAAAACACTCATCATAGAGCATTTGGATTATTTTTTAGATTATAAATTAAAATGTTTTCGATGCTTTTCCGTGATTTTTTTTTTTTCATTGTATGATGTCAAATTAACTCATTCACTGCCATTCACGAATATATTCGAGAATTGAAAATATGACAAAGAGCGACATTCCCGAATTAGTACGGGTTTTGTTTTTTCATGCTTCGGTGCCGATAAAGCGCTGGCCATGGCCTCTGGCAATGTTTATTCCCTTCTATAAAGGTGCATCATTTCCCTTTTTTCCATGTGAGCACTTTGTTCCACCTTCAGCTGTTGATAAAACGCTATATAAACCCATGTCTGTATTGCATTGCATTTTAGACAGCCGCCCTCATTTCAAGCTCATATAACTCCATACCCATATAGTTTAGGAATTAACTCTTTTTTTTCTGATGAAAGAACGGAGTCTAAAGTTTCTTACACTGCATTGAATGGTGATGTAGTCCTAAAACTCAATATTCTGTGGGTCCTGGAGTTCGGGTGACAATGACAAAAACCCTGGCACTGGAGTGGATACATTTTTGTATGTTTGGCGGTGACTTAGTTAATTCAATTTTATGCTCTTAAACTTATTTTGTGACAACTGTCCATCCAGTTATTTTAAAACTTCCAGAGGGCATGACCAGCGCTTTATCGGCACCCAAGCCTGAAAAAACAACACCCGAACAAATTCGGAAATGGCGCTCTACCTCATATTGTCAATTCCCGAATAAATTCGTGAATGTCAGTGAATGAGTTAAATATTGCTTTTTTTTTTATCCTGCATGGCAGGTATGCTGGGTAACATTGAGCTTGCGGTCCATCATGCCTTGATCACAGTGGCAAACTTAAACTACATGGTAGGGTGAGGAAACCTTGTGCAGGTTTTGTCTTATCATACAGTCAAGACCACTGACAAGACATTTCATCCAAAATTGCAGGTGACCCTTGGCATCCAAGCTGCGGCCTGCGCTCGGGTGGGCAATGCGCTCGGCTGCGGTGACACGGCAGAAGCGATCCTCACTTGCAAGGTGGCGCTGTTTCTTTCAGGTCAGGCGGTTTGTTGCTTGTTTGTTGTTACTGCGCGTGGTCTGGCATCGCGTGACGTTATTATTTGTTTGTAGTCACATTTGCCATTGTTCAAGCCACCGTGCTGGGAGCCACTAAATCTGTCGTGGGCCACCTCTTCACCTCCGATCCGTAAGTATCTTGGCGATAATATTACACCTTGCTTGATTTTAACTCATTCACTGCCATTCACGAATTTATTCGGGAATTGAAAATATGATGTAGAGCGCTATTCCTGAATTTGTTTGGGTTTTGGAGAATTGAAACTCGTTCAGTGAGAATTAGTTGAAATTTGATTTAGGATTGAGCCTTGGGGTGCACCTAAAAAGCAAATGATCAGATTTATCGAATAATAAATGCAAGAAGATAAGTCGCCCTAAATTCACTACTACATAAAATATAATGTATTCAAAATGTTTTTTTCACTCATTCACTCCCTCTGACAAATGTATTTGGGAATTGAAAATATGACGTAGAGCGCCATTCCTGAATTTGTTCGGGTTTTGCTTTTTCATTCTTGGGTCCCAAGAAAGCGCTGGCCATGGGCAATGTTTTTTCTTTTCCATTTCTTTTCCCTTTTTCCACGTTCGCGCTTTGTTCTAGCTTTAGCTGTTAAAGCGCTATGTAAACCAATATATATGTATTGACTGCTATCTCAAAAGACATCTATTATAGCTAGTTAGTTTTGAGTTACTTCCGGGTTGAGTGAATGCTGGCTCGTGTTCCTATCTAATAGCTATCTTGCTAGATAGCTATCTATTTGCTATCTATTAGCTGTCTGGCTAGCTATTAGTTATCTATTAGCTAGCTAGCTAACTTTCTATCTATTTGAGTCACTTCCGGGTTGAGTGAACACTGGCTCATGTTGCAATCTATTAGCTAGCTAGCTAGCTATATATTTGCTATCTATTAGCTATCTAGCTAACTATTAGTCATCTACTAGCTGGCTAGCTAACTTTCTATCTATTTGAGTGATTCCGGGTTGAGTGAACGCTGGCGCATGTGGCTGCCACTGCTCACGCACAGAAAAACTTATCCTGTGACTGTAAAGTGACCTTTTGAGTTTTGAAAGGCGCTTATAAATTAAATGTATTATTATTATTATTATTATTATTATTATTATTATTATTATTATTGCATTGTATTCTGGACAGCCACCCTCATTTTGAACTGATATAACTCATGACCCATATAATTTAGGAATTAACTCATTTTTGCCGATGAAAGAAGAGAGTTTCTTATGCTGCATTGAATGTCGATGTAGTCCTAAAACTCAATATTCTGTGGGTCCTGGAATTTGAGTGAAAATGACAATAACCCTGGCACTGGAGTGGACACATTTTTGCACGTCTGGCAGTGAATTAGTTTATTTTTAAGAGCCACAATACCATCTGAACTGGTCACCAGTCAGTCATATCGCAAATATAGAGACAACCATTCACACCCACGATCACCATCAATGAACGGGAACCAGCAAACAAGTCATCATCATCGACTATTTTCATGTGGGTTGATTTGTGTTCCTTCTGTGTGTGGATTGTTCTAAAATCTACAGAGTAATAAAAAATGTATTGATGTCAAATTCGCCCTGCGCGACCACCTTTCAGGAAGATCATCAATCTTCTGTCTCGCTTGATGAGCATTTACTGCTTCCTACAGTTATTTGACGGAATCATGGTGGGTAGCAAACACGTCAATCCATACAGAAATATGTTTTAAAACGTGTACCATAGCCATAGATATAAATGGTTTGCTGCTTGTTTGATTTCAGGGTGTGTCTGCAGGCATCTTTATGGGAACCGGTAAGCAAAAGATAGCTGCAATGTCTAACTTCATCGGCCACTATTGCATCGGACTCTCCATCGGCATTGTGCTGATGTTTGTCTACAGATTCAACATTTTAGGTGTTTACCCGATTACTTTTTTGAACACAAACAACATATCGGGTGTTCATCTTTCAGTGTTTTGGTTATTTTGATTCCGCAGGTTTCTGGTTGGGGCTCCTGGTTTCTGTGATTCTTCAATCCGCCTTTTACTTAGTGGTCATATTCAAACTCAACTGGAAGAGTATCACGGAAGAGGTGCAAGTGTGGGCTGTCAATGAGATTTGAAAAATAATGTTTCTAATAAGTATATGTTAAGTGTTTGTTGGTTTGCAGGCGTTGAAACGAGCCCAATCAAAGACAAGTGTACCACTACTGGATACGAGTGTTGCAACGAATAACCAAAGCGGGGAGCAGATACAATTGCAGCACAGTGTAAGTGAAACGCTTTTTTGTCTCGCTTATTTTCTGATTGACAAGCAATGTTTGGGACAACGACATTTAAATATAAGGCCATTACTAACAACAACTGTACTGTATTTGGGGTATGAATCAGGATTTGTATACCAATACAATTTTGGCAGTTAGTTTGGTCATTATCATTCTAAATAACAGAATAAGAAGTGAGAAACCAAGCCAAGATGTTTGTTGTGCGGCCCCCGGTTGTGGTTTCATAAAATGGACTGACTGATTGATTTAGTGCACGAGGAACTGAATAGGTACCGTATTTTCCGGTGTATAAGGCTCACTTTAGTATGAGGCGCAACCCCAATGTATGGTGTATTTTCAAACTTTTTCCATATATATGGCCCACCGGAATCACCTTCAATGAATGGAAAACGTTTTACGAATATAATATATAAATACAGTGATACCTCTGTTTACAAACCCCTTGGCTTACGAACGTTTCGGTTTACAAACGTTACATTTATGAAAATTTTACCTTGGCATACAAACTTTACCTTGGAATACGAACTTTTTTTGTACACGGAGCTGCCTCAATAAGTGATGTGTCGTTCGCGAACGAGCCCGTTCTTCAAACAACAAAATGGCAGCCGACTGTTTTTGCCCTCTATTCCCCGCCCCCAGTCTTCGGTTAAGGCCATGGATTGGTCAAGAACACTGCAATGAGGGGGGGTGGTTTAAACATTAAAGAGACAGGCAGACGACAGTGAGAGAGTTTCAACTTTGATAGTTCAAAGACAGAGTGTAGACTGCAAGGTTAAAATATACCATCAATGAGGCTTCGCAAACAACCCGCACAAGCCATCTGTACACTTGTTGCAAAAAGCTATCAACCCAGCTAAACAGAACACAATTGATGAGGAACTAAATACAATTATCACAGAGAAAACACCTACAAGGACTCATTCCTCAAGATGGTGAAAGAAGAAGGTTACGTTCCTCATCAAGTGTTTAATGCTGATGAAACCGGCCACTCCATTCGATCAAGCCATCAAACGACTTTATGATACAGTTTATTTCTTTAATTATAATACCATACCACATTTTTTTATATATTTATATTTTGTGTAGTTTTAAGGCATAGAAAATTAGAAAGTAGAAAATTATGTTTTATGGAGACCTGGGAACGGATTATTTTCATTTTAATGGTTTCCTATGGGAAAATAATTTTTGGGATACACACTTTTCGCCTTACACACTCTGTCTTGGAACCAATTAAGTTCGTAAGCCAAGGTATCACCGTCTATACAAGTTTTCCAATTATAAGGCACACTACATTATAAGGCACTACAGTAGAGGCTGGGGTAACGCACTACTTCTTCTACAGGGGGAAATGGAGTCTTCACAGTAGTTGCGAGACCTGTTGTGGCTCAATATTACTTCATATAAAGGACACCTGCGTATAAGGCGCAGGGTCATCTTTTGAAGAAAATGAAGGTTTTTGGGTGCACCTTATACTCCAGAAAATACAGTAACTGAATGACAAGTGACTGACCAAACCAATGAACTTAAAAACTGACCAAGTGAGAGATATTAGAGGATGCTATATAAATCAATATTTATTGTATTGTATTGTATTGTATTGTATTGTATTACATTGTATTGTATTGTATTGTATTGTATTGTATTGTATTGTATTGTATTGTATTTTGACGTATTTTGACCTAATGGAGTATTTTGTGCTTGTATCTGATTTAAAAAAACTCAAGTCAAGAGAGCACGGCAGCACCCAACGTCCCAACGTTAGCCAGGAGAGTCCGCCCGATGGGAAGGAGCAAGCCAGGCGTCTCTCTGTTTCCCAGCTTATTCTCCGCCGAGGCATCACCATGGTTACGGCACTGGGCCTCCTGGTCGTGGGTACTTGTGTGCACATACTGGTTCCACCTCCCGAGGGCACGCTTCTGATCCACGGCAACCTCACGAGCAGCAATGACACTCTCAGTCTTCTGAAAACTTTTCCCATGCGGGACTGGTGAAGATGGGATGCATTTTCAGTGAGCCACCATCTTTCTTGTCAAGATAAGGCTTTGAAAATGGAGTTTTTAGCATCAGCATGGCGTTTTGTGTAGCTACAGGCTAAATTTAAGTGCAATTTTACTTGTTTGATTTTAGTTTCCTTTTTTTTTGCCAGTATTCTTGTATTAAATAAAAAGAAGTACCGTATTGTCCTGTGTGTAAGGCGCACAGAAAAGCCTTGATTTTCTTCAAAAGATGACCCTGCGCCTTATACGCCCATGCACTTTATATGTAAAGTAATATTGAGCCATAACTACTGTCAGCAGCCAGAACTCCATTTCCCCCCGTACAAGAGGTAGTGCATAAAATGAGCCTCTACTGTAGCGCCTTATAATGTGGTGTGCCTTATACTGTATTTGGAAAAAATATATATATTTGTATATTATACAGTAAAGTCTCGTTATATCGATATCGGATATATCGATAGTCCCGGTTATATCGATACTATTTCTATGCACGCACGGAGAAAATTACATGCAAACAGGGTCGGATATATCGATAGTCCCGGTTATATCGATATTTTTTCGGACTCCCTTGAATATCGATATAACGAGACTTTACTGTATTTATAAAACATTTTAATTCATTGAAGGTGCACCGTATTGTCCAGTGCGCCTAATACACTATATAGTAAAAGTTTGAAAATACACTATTCATTAGCGGTGCGCCTTATACACCAGAAAATACGGTAATGATTATGAATGTATTTTCTCCATTATGAAAGCATAAAATACCTTTTTTCATGCAATTGAGAAATATCTCCAACTGGTTCATGTCGAACCTCACTCTCCATCTTCTTCTTTTCCTTTCGGTTTTTCCCTTCAAGGAGTCGCCACAGCAAATCAATGGTCTCCATCTTTTGAGGTTTGATCCGCATGTTTGTTTTGGCCAAGCTTTTACATCGGTTGCCCTTCCTGACACAACCCTGTGTATTTATCCGGGCTTGGGACCGGCACAAGAAGACTTATGTCCCTTTGTGGCTACAGAACAAGCAACTCGCTCAGTAAAATGCTCCCAATCACAAAATGGTCATTGGCACAGCAACGTTCAAAAAAGCAAAAACTATACTCATCATTTGCCATAAACAAGCTAAATAATTGTGTGTGTGTGTGGGGCGGGGGGTCATGATATATACAATAAAGTCTCATTATATCGATATTCAAGGGAGTCCGAAAAAATATCGATATAACCGGGACTATCGATATATCCGACCCTGTTTGCATGTAATTTTCTCCGTGCGTGCATAGAAATAGTATCGATATAACCAGGACTATCGATATATCCGATATCGATATAACGAGACTTTACTGTACTACATTCAAATAAAGTTTGAATAATAGTTAATAAAAGTTATTTAATCACATGGTAGAATTGAAACTCGTGCGGTGAGAATTAGTCGAAATGGGATTTAGGATTGAGCCTTGAGGTGCACCTAAAAAGCAATCCATTAGATTTATAGAAGAATAAATGCAAGAAGATAGCTCACCCAAAAATCACTACTATATAAAATATTTTTTAATGAATAGCTTCCTCACTGAACAGTTTTTCATAAATTTCTATAATAATAAATGTGAAAGAAGACTCATATAAAGTGCTTAACTCATCCAAAGTGCTTAACTCATTCACTGCCATTAACTGAATTAGTTGAAAATATGACGTTGAGCGCCATTCCTGAATTTGTTCGGGTTTTGTTTTTTATGCTTGGGTGCCGATAAAGCACTAGCCTTGGCCTCAGGCAGTTTTTTTCTTTTCCACAAGGGAGCATCATTTTCCCTTTTTCCATGTTAGTGCTTTGTTCCAGCTTCAGCGGTTGTTAAAGTGTGATATAAACCAATATGTATGGATTGCATTGTATTATGGAGAGCCACCCTCATTTCAAACTCCTATAACTCCAGACCCAGATCATTTAGAAATTAACTATTTTTTTCTGATGAAAGAAAAGAGACTAAGGTTTCTGATGCTGTATTGAATGTTTATGTCGTCTTAAAACTCAGTATTCCGTGGGTCGTGGAATTAAAGTGACAATTACAAAAACCCTGGCACTGGAGTGGGCACAATTTTGCACATCTGGCAGTGAATGAGTTAATAAATAGCTTCCTTATTGAACAGTTTTTCATAAATTTATACGATGATAAATGCTAAAATAGACTCGTACAAAGTGCTGAAGCTAAACTATTGTGAACTGTTGTTTTGATTGCTGCATGCACCCTTTTTTTCCCAACAATCTCAGTTGTTTCAGCTGCACTTGGCTCGGCTCCAGAGGAAGCCAGCAAGCGCTCCATCCTCTCCGACGTCCTGGAAGGACCTTTTGAAGTGACAACAAGAGACGGGAAAAGTATAAAGACAAGTGTACTTTCGCTGGAGTGTGTGTTGTGGTGTAGTCGAAGATATGGCGGCGGGATCGAATGTCAAGAGGTTTTTCTGCTCGTGGAGTTGTCTCAAGATACCTCCGAGTCACAGACAAGAAGTGTCCCAAATCTTGAGGATGGCTGGGCCTCTGGTAAGGTGGCGAGCCTGTTTTTTTTTTTGATTGTGCTGAGTTCTTTGTAGGAAAACAGCTGTGATTGCGCTTGATGTTTGCAATTTATTATTTATTATATCGGTGTCTGAAACTAATGACAAAAAATTAGCGGACACCAGGGCAGACAACTCTGAAAAGTTGCCTGCCCGGCCATAAAGTTGCCTGCCTGGCCATAAAGTTGCCTGCCCCATTTTTCACAACTTGAAACACAATAAGACGACTAATCGCCCCAAAAAAAACATTGTTACAGTCACGATACAGTGTCTGTAAAGTGTACTTGAGAGTTTTGAAAGGCGCTTAGAAAGAGGAGTCCACGTGGTTTGTAACAACTTGATTGTCGCTTTTGCTTTATTGAATAAAACAAACGTTTGATTTGAAATTTTTTTTTTTTTTTCTTGAAGTTGTCGGCCATCCGGGGCGAGACGTTTTGAAAGTTGTACTCCCGACGTAAAGGTTGTACGCCGCAGGCATCCGGGCAGACGTTATTTCAAACACTTATTATATATTTGGGCACTTTGCTACGTCCACACTTAATTGTGGCCCATAACACCAGAGAAAACTACTCTAAAAAATGTCACAAAATGAATATAAAAAAAAAAGAAAATTGTTGTTTGTGACTGTCCTTGAGAGTTTTGAAAGCCGTTTATAAATAAAATGTATTATTAACTCATTCACTGCGAGATGATGTGCAAAAATGTGTCCACTCCAGTGCCAGGATTTTTGTCATTGTCACTTGAATTTCAAGACCCACAGAATACTCCAATGTAACGTTCATAAGGTGAATTTGCTTCATTGCTATATTTTGAATAGAATGTATGTTGAAAGGACAACTGACACCTGCGGACAAGTTGTGTCCATAATTTGTAAAATCACACACAGAAATGACTTCTACTGAGCATATTTTACAAAGAGTCCACCGCACGCAGCTATATTTTACCTTTTCAGACTCGCACTGAATATACAGGAAGTCTTGTTTTTGAGTTGATGACGATGCCCTAAGTGACGTCACGGAGGGAACGCCCGTGACCAAGAAAGCGACACACAATGCACTTTGGGTACTTTTTTCATCTGAAAACACCGTGTTGATCGCGAAATTAGAAGCTAAACTACATAAATAACACCATGGTGAATCATTGTGTGTCACAGCCAATTGCGGTAGTGTTGTAAGTTTACAAAAATTCCCAACGGACAAATCAGTCAATTTCCAACGGAGCTTGTGCGCCCTCTTGTGCATTTTCCGGGTGCTACATTGGAGTCAAGACAGCTCGAATTTATACGGAAGGACTTCTTTAATCGATTGCAAACGTTTATGCTTTCCTCTTCAGAAGTATTTGAATCATATTCATAACAGGACAAGAAAGCATCTTCTCTGAATTTGAACTTTCTGAAGCCATTGTTTTGATTCTGGAGCAACGCAGTAGTGACGTCACAAACAAGGGGGCGGGACTTTCTGAATCTGCCCAGTGCCGAGCTCATTTTGTGGCAGTTATGGGACACATTAAGTCATTTTTATTGGTGTTTTGCATTTGACTAAAAATATCAGCCTGCGTGTTTTTAGTATTTTAAATGCTATAAAACGTTTTTCTGATGTCAGTTAGGAAACAAAAAAATGGTGTTGGTTGTCCTTATATAAGTCCATGTATATTTAATGTTTATATAAGTATGATTAAGACTTGTATAAGTAACCTGTATTGGTTTGCACTGAAAAATAAACATTTAATAAAATATATGCTCTATAAAGGTACATGTACAACTGAAAAGTACTACATATGTTACTACAAAAATGTTCATATGTACCATTGTTCGGAACTCAAATATTCGTAAGTAGGGGAGTGCCTGTAAATAAACATTCAATACAGTGTTCGAAACCTTGGACTCTCCACATTCATCCAAAAAAGAGTTAATTTCTAAATTATATGGGTCAGGTGTTATATGAGCTTGAAATGAGGGCAGCTGTCCAAAATACAATACATATTGGTTTATATAGCACTTTAACAGCTGAAGCTGCAACAATGCGCTAACATGGAAAAAAGTAAAATGCTGCCCCCTTGTGGAAAAGAAAAACATTGCCAGAGGCCATGGCGAGCGCTTTATTGGCACCCAAGCATGAAAACAGAAAACCCGAACTAATTCGGGAATGGCGCTCTACGTCACATTTCAATTCTCAAATAAATTCCTGAATCCCAGTGAATGAGTTAATCTACAGTGCATAATTCCTTATCGAACACAGTACATTCATTGAACACATGATCTTTTTTTTTGCCTGATATTTTGTGTTCTGTTCACATTGATTGTCTTTAGTTGCTGTCTCGGGTGCTCATTTATCTGCTTCCCTTCGTGGTCACCATGTTCTGCGGACGTTTGGGCAACGAGGTGATGGCTGGATATGGATTAGCGTCTGCTGTAAGTGCTCTTCTCATTATGGAATGGAATTTGTTGACACTCCCCTCGGGAATGCTTGTAGTCATTTGTAAAGTAATTACACAAAAACAGTACATAAATGTACAAGTATTATATCGCACCCTGGGGAATCTAGCACTCGCTTGGACATGTTTGCGCTTTATTTCAGACTATCAACATCACCACAGCGGCAACGGGGTACGGTCTGGCTCTCGCTTGCGATACATTAGTTTCTCAGGTTTGAAAAGCCCTCATGCGTTATCATATCCTATAAAATACTGTCCAGTTTTCAAGATTGTTTTTCCATATCATCCAAATAAAACATTGTCCAAAGCAGACTTTTGGTGGTAAGAATCTGCTCCGCGTCGGCGTGATTCTGCAGCGAGGCGTCCTCATCCTACTGTTATTCTGTCTGCCGTGTTGGGCTTTGCTCCTCAACGCCCAGAGTCTCCTACTACTCATGGGCCAAGGCCCCGAGGTCACCCGGTAACAAACCAACAGAATCGCAACCCACTCGCCACACATCGACTACAGTCATTTCTTGTATCATACATGTGTTTATTTGAAATCGTTACTCATCGTTTTCATTTCAGAATTGCCAATCTGTACATCGTAGCCTACTTGCCGGCCGTGCCAGTGAGTTGCACATTAACTGTGAAAAATGTGCATGTTGTTTTTATAATGGCGTCATGTTGTACTGTGGTCTTTTAGGCAATGTTTCTACACAATCTTCAAACATCTTACTTGCAGAACCAGGTGACCTCATGGGCGATACCTTGTACATTTATTGAGGGCTTTGCCATAGCCTAGAATTGATTCATTTTTGAGACTGCTTTTTACAACTACCGTATTTTCCGGTGTACAAGGCGCACGCAAAAGCCTTGATTTTCTTTAAAAAAATGACACTGCGCCTTATATGTGAAGTAATATTGAGCCACAACAGGTCTCGCAACTACTGTCAGCAGCCACTGACTCAATTTTCCCCTGGGAACTGGGAGGCCAGAGATTACAGCAAATTCTTCTGAGGGGAAGCAGTCAAATATATTCAAGAACAAAAGTAGAATTAATCAAGAAAACATTATGAGTTAATTATTTTTAAGAAAAAAACATTTTTCAGAAAATGTACTTTATTTCCTCATTAAGTGTTTTTATGTTTTTTTTTTTTTTAAGCATCCAAAATAATTACTTCTTTTCTCAGGTAGGGTCAAATCTTATCACATCTAAAGTCTTTAAAAATAAGTACCGTGTGTGTGTGTGTGTGTGTGTGTGTGTGTGTGTGTGTGTGTGTGTGTGCGTGTGTGTGTGTGTGTGTGTGCGTGCGTGCGCGCGTGTGCGTGTGTGTGTGTGTTTTGTGTTTCATATGTATTTTGTATTTTTGTGTGTGTGTGTGTGTGTGTGTGTGTGTGTGTGTGTGTGTGTGTGTTTGTGTGCGCGTGTGTGTGTGTGCGCGCGTGTGTGTGTGTGTCTGCGCGTGTGTGTGCGCGCGCGCGTGTGTGCGTGCGTGTGTGTGTGTGTGTGTGTGTGTGTGTGTGTGTGTGTGTGTGTGTGTGTGTGTGTGTGTGTGTGTGTGTGTGTGTGTGTGGGTGTGTGTGTTTTGTGTGTTTTTCAGGGTATAATACTTCCACAGATGTACACTGCAGCCATGGCAAATGTTGCCAACCTGATAATGAACTATGTGTTCTTACACTGGCTCAATCTCGGAGTGAAGTGAGTCCTTTTTTGTTGATGTGATGTCACATAATATCGCGCACACTATAATGTACGTGTGCGCGTCTTTTTTTGTCTGTCTGGGCTTGGACGCCCCCTAGTGGATCGGCAGCTGCCAACACACTCTCTCAGATGAGCATCTGTGCTTTGTTGTTTGCTTACATTCGCTGGAAGAAGCTGCACATCTCAACGTGGGGAGGTGAGACTTTCATGACCCCGGTCAGCCCGCCGAGACGCGTTTATTTTGTTTTTTGCCTTCCCTCCATTTGCTGGATGTCTACTTATGTAAGCTCCAGGTTTCTCCTACAGGTTGGTCAATTGAATCCCTGCAGGAGTGGGGCTGCTACATGAGGCTGGCTGTTCCAAGCATGCTTATGAAATGTTTCGAGTGGTGGCTTTTTGAGTTAGGGGGATTCTTTGCGGGTAATTACACACCTACCTCAATTAGCAACCTGTCCACTGAGTTTCCTATCTACACACTGTATTTCCCGACGTACCCAACTACCAAGCGTAGATAACAAGCTACAAGCTCATTATCTATGGTTGGTGGTGGACCGTCAAGGCCTGCAAGGCCTTCTCTGCTGGCCCAAAAAATATCGCAATCACAAACTGATGTTAACTCATTCACTGCCAGACGTACAAAATGTGTCCATTCCAGTGCCAGGGTTTTTGTCATCGTCAGTTGAATTCCAGGACCTACAGAATGCTGTATTGAGTTTTCGGACTACATAAACATTCAATACAGCGTGAGAAACCTTGCACTCTCCACATTCCAAAAAAAAGAGTCAATTCCTAAATTATATGGGTCTGGAGTTATATGAGCTTGAAATGGGGGCGGTTGTCCAAAATACAATGCAATACATACATTTTAGTTTATATAGGGCTTTAACAATAGCTGAAGCTGGAACAAAGCGCTAACATGGAAAAAAGGGAAATGCTGCTCCCTTGTGGAAAGGAAAAAACATTGCCGGAGGCCATGGCCAGCGCTTTATCAGCACCGAAGCATGAAAAAAAACAGTGTTAGGTAATTTATGAATGAAGCAGGAATCAATAGTAAAAACAAAATGTTAAATATGTGTTCGTATAGCGACTGGCCCTAACTACAGAACCCGAACAAATTTGGGAATGGCATTCTAATTCATATTTTAAATTACCGAATGTATTTGGGAATGGCAGTGAATGAGTTAATTATATTTTGTCCATAAATTCTTATTAAATATTTTCCAATTGTCTTTCAGCTTCCTTTCATTGCTTTTCAATGTTGTGCTGCTTCCAGATGTGTTTTCCTATTTTAGCATGTAATCAATCACATTTCAACCATTATTTGTTACCAGGGTCAGTAATCTACCTGGACAATTTCTCAATCAGTTCCGTGGGCCCTGTATCATAAAACAAGTGTCGATAAAACCGTTGCTTTAACCAATCAGATTTGTTGGTGTGACCAAGGCCTTATTTCCTGGCTAACGGTACCCTCTAATGGCCTCGTCGTAAATCACACCACACTTTTTATTTGAATCGCAGTCGCAGCTTCAGTGAAGGTTGTATAGTCATAAAATAGTTAAGGATTGGATTGATTCAGACGTAGCACTACTGAAGGCCTAGGTGAGAAATGCATGGCTCACCACTGCGATCTACATATCAACCTTTGCTACCTTCACAACTAACGTACCTATTTTTAAGTAACTCTACTTCTTTTCCTTTCGGCTTGTCCCTCCAAGGGGTCGCCAAATGAACAACCTGCCTACCTTCAGTACCTGTGCAGTTTTATTATAATTTTGTTTTTTACCATTTAGGGGTGTTGGGTGAAGACGAGCTGGCCACCCAGCATGCAGTGATGATGATTTCTACAGTCGCCTACATGGTAATACACCGCCGTACATTGTTTTGTGGTAAAACAGGATATTTTTTGTCTACTTAAGTCCAGAACTACTTTGCTTTTTTTTTCTCAGTTGCCTTTTGGCATACAGGCAGCGGCTTGCGCTCGCGTGGGTAACGCCCTCGGTGCCGGAGACACAGGCAGGGCCCTTCTCTCCTGCAAGGTGGCCCTGAGCCTTGCCTGTAATTTTGAGCTTTTCATATTTCTACAGTTTGACTTATTGTTTTCCTCTTGCGAAACATTTTCCTTGCAAAACATGTATTTTTTATAAAATTACAACTTTCTTATCACTAACAATATCATTTATTTCAACGAAAAATACAGGTTCTTCCTAAAATAAACAAAAGAATGCCTTTTACACAGAAGGAGGTATTTTGTTCCCCAGGAAAACTGTTCTTCCAAAATGTTTCAGCACAAAAAAAAAACTTTTTTTCTCCCTGAACAAACAACCCCCTTTTCCAATACGTATAACTAGAACCCCTTTTCTCCCAAACACAGCTTTTTCTTTATTCATTCACTGCCATCCCTGAATTTATTCAGGAATTAAAAATATGATCTTGAGCGCCATTCCCAAATTTGTTCAGATTTTAATTTTTCTTGTGGGGCGTGAAGATAAAGCGCTGGTTAGATCTCTGGCAATGTTTGTTCCCTTCCACGAGGGGCAGCATTTGCCTTTTGTACAGCCGCCTTCACTTCGACCTCATGTTACCCCAGACCCATATAACCTCGGAATTATCTCTTTTTTTCTGATAAAATAGTCCTAAAACTCAATATTCTGTGGGTCCTGGAATTTGAGTGAAAATGACAAAAACCCTGGCACAGGAGTGGGTACAATTTTGCACATCTGGCAGTGAATGAAAACTAAAAAAATATAATAATAAACAAATAAGAATAATGTACTTTTTACAATTACATATTATGAAAAACTATGTTCATTGTCCTTTTTAATTCTCATGAGTTTACAAGTTCTTATATCGTAAAATAAATTAATTTTTGTAAGGCAGAGGTTTTATTTTTGAGAATACGGTAGTGCGTAAGCTTTTTCCTTGATAAAAAATACTCTTAAAAAATCTACATTTCAAAAGAAAAGACAAGTTGATTCTTAAAAGAATACCACTTTTTGTTGCAACGGATAGGGAATTTTTGTTTCTCCCTAGACTCTTTCGTCGATCAGCGTGTGTGTTTGTGTTGTCGATAGGTGCAATTACGGTTGTTGAAGGTGCCTTGCTTGGCTGCACTAAATCAGTGATTGGCTTCATCTTCACCAGTGATCGGTGAGTGCACACTACTCAAATACATTGAGCAGCATCCAAAACTTTGCCTGCGCACTTCTGATTTGTTTTCTACTAATTTGAAAAATCAGTAGGAAAAAAATTCCAGTTATGAATATGATTCAAATAGTTCTAAAGTGGAAAGCATACATGTTTGCAATCGATTAAAGAATTTATTCCGTGCCATTTTGAGGCAACATTGGGGGGAAATCTCTCACCCAAAAAGAGTCAGAAGAAAATGGCGACCTCTTGTAGACATGACAGTGTATTGCGTTTCCACAGGCTGATAAATTCATTATATGGAGCTTGGACGCCCTCTTCTGGCGCAAAATGAGGTTTTCAGACCAAACAAGCATTGACGTGATGGAAGGACTGCTACAATGTGTCCTTTTTTTCAGTCAGGGGCGTTCCTTCAGTGACGTCACGTACGGACTCGTCACCAACTCAAAAACATATTCAGCACGAGTCTTAAAACGTAAAATATAGAATCTTTGTAAAATACGCTCAGTAGACGTCATTTGAAGCCGTTTTACAAATTAGACGTCGGTTGTCCTTTAACCGAAGACTGTGGACGGGGAGCAGAGGACAAAAACAGTCGGCAGCCATTTTGTTGTTAGAAGAACGGGCTTGTTCACGAACGACACATCATTCATTGAGGCAGCTCCGTGTACGAAAAAGTTCGGATTCCAAGGTAAACTTCGTATGCCAAGGTAAAATTTTCATATATTTAACGTTAGTAAACCGAAAAGTTCGTAAACCAAAGGGTTCGTAAACCGAAGTATCACTCTATGTCAATCCAAGAGTGTTGTCTTTGAATCTTTCTATGTGGTTACACCAAAAAAATTATATATACAGTAAAGCCTCGTTATATCGATATCGGATATATCGATAGTCCCGGTTATATCGATACTATTTCTATGCACGCACGGAGAAAATTACATGCAAACAGGGTCGGATATATCGATAGTCCCGGTTATATCGATATTTTTTCGGACTCCCTTGAATATCGATATAACGAGACTTTACTGTATATACTGTATACACTGTACAATATATCTCATTCCAGAAAGATCGTCAATCTGGTGTCGAATGTGATGAACGCTTACGTTTTCGTTCAGTTCTTTGATGGCCTTGTGGTGAGTCTTGCATGCATGTGTTCATTTATCAATAGGGCCCATAAAAAATGTTACATTTCCATTGGGCTAGTGTGTGTGCACAGGCATCTTTCTGGGAACAGGAAAGCAAAATATTCCGGCTGTGGCTAACTTCATCGGCTACTATGGGGTCGGACTTACGCTCGGTGTGACGCTCATGTTTGTGGTAAAGCTCAGGATTTTAGGTGGGTAACATTCTGACATGCCTTTCTTTTTTGTAGTTTCTTCTTGCCATATATTTTTTTAATCTATTATTGATACCGGCTGGCATGTCCTGGGGTGGACATAAGAGAACTATGACATAGCGAGGGATCATTGTAGAAAGAAGGGAAGTTGCTAACCACAGAATTACCGAGGAGGTTGACTAAAATACGGACCACTGTTTTTTTTAAAGGTTTCTGGCTGGGGATTATGATTTGCCAAATCTTGCAGTCCATCATTTACATTCTTATCATCTTTAAACTGGACTGGAAGAGAATGACAGAGGAGGTGAATGCGAAACTAAATGACAAGCTCAATTCATCATGAAACATCAACCCACGCATCAATGCCTCTCACTGGAGTATATTTTCAGATCTCCAGGATTCAAACATAATTCCTACGTCAATTACATTCTCATATGTTGTTTTAATGTGTGCCTTTTTTTTCTAGGCTATGAAGCGTGGCCAGAAGAGTACACACATGGCTTTACTAAGCCCAGCTGTGCAGGAAGAGTACCAGGCCGACATAAGCGAGGGCAATGCTAGCACCCAACAGCAGGCAAATACTAACCGGCTTTCTCTGAGGCAGCTAGCGCTGAGGCGAGGCCTCACTCTGTTAGCCGCCCTCTCCATTCTTGTGACAGGCAGCTGCGTGTATTTTCTTCTACCCCTGCCGGTGGTCCCGTTTCCCCAAAGTAATCTGACTAAAACGGATTTGGGCAATAGCACGTGCTGTTGACAGCTGTGACCTTAGTGAAGCTAGGCTACATTCAAATCTTGCTAGCAGCTATTGGATTGGATTAGCCTTTATTAGTCCCACAGTGGAGAAATTTACGTTTCACAGCAGCAAAGTTAAGGCAGCCACTCTCGCGGCGCCATCTTGAAGTCAAAGGAACAAAAAAAAACTGTAAACTCTAAAACTGTATCACCACCCCACCCACAAGTATATGAGTCATTTTCATACACTAATAATTATTAATTCAACGGTTTCGTTTCCGTCTCCACAATTGATCTTCCTCGTGTTATTAAACCAGTCAGGTGGTTCCTAATTGTATGGTGATTTGCTTGGATATTATTATTATAATTTCTTTTGACCAAAGGCAAATAATTATTTGTCAAGTATACCCAACTGGTTCGAGCTAATGCGGACAGCTTGGTCTTCTAAAGATAGTCGAACAACAATTATACCTTTTCATTGAAGTCCAAGGCAAGTGTAATCCAGATTAAAAAAAAAAGTGTATACATATATTCCATAAAGCATAGATGAGTTTTATATCGAAAAATGTACAGTATTCAATAATATAAATCAACGTTGAACTAAAGGCGCAATTTCACCACATCATAGCATTCATTATATTTTGAACTGCCAAAGGAATGTCGATGAGAAGGTTTCACTTTTGTACAGATGACGGCTGAAGAAACCTTCTCATCGATGGACCACTCCTGTACGACTGAGAGCTTACACAGACGTGCCAAAGGAATGGTGTTTGTTTACTTTGTAAAGTACACCAGTTGAAGTGCTCCCAGAATGAATTGATTTACGACAGCTGTCATTTAGATTGATATATTATATTTAATTTCATTTTATGTCATAAGGTGTAACACAGAATGTCTCTCTAAATGTATATCAATTAATTGCTGTTATATGGAAAGAACGTCCACCAAGACAATCCGACCCCCTCTGCAAAAAATGTGTACACCCCTGGTATGTATGGTGGCTTACGAAACATGCATGTTTTTTTCAGACTAAAGGCCTGATTATACATGGTGTTTTTGTTGGGATAAAAAAAAACGCCTTACTATATACAGTAAAGTCTCGTTATATCGATATCGGTTATAACGATAGTACTGCTTATTACGATACTATTTCTATGAACGCAAGGAGAAAATTTACATGCCGCAGGTTCGGATATATCGATAGTCCGGTTATATCGATATTTTTTCCGACTCCCGAGAATATCGATATAACGAGACTTTACTGTACATAGTGGTCAAATACAGCGACTAATCACTTTAAAATGGTTCAATGATTTTCTGCACCAACTGTACAACTGTTATCATATTTTATTCTACCACTGATCACTTGAGCTATACCTTACTATAATTGGTTGTTATTCTCAAGGTAAAAATGCCTTACGATACATGGACTTTTTGGGAGGGCTAAAAATGCCTTATTATACATGGTCTCAAGGTAATATCGGCTGACGATGCATGGTCATTTTTTTTCAGTCTAAAAACGCCTTACTCAACATGGTCGTTTTTTTCAGGATAAAAACGCCTTACTACACATGGTCATTTTTTTAGGCTAAAAACGCCTTACTATACTTGATCGTTATTTTCAAGATAAAATCGCCTTCCATGTTTTTTTTTTTTTTTTTTTTCTAAAAACGGCTTACTATACATGGACGTTTTTTTCAGTCTAAAAATGCCTTACCATACATAATTGTGTTTTTCCGGCTAAAAATGTCTCACGAGACATGGTTATTTTTGAGGGGGCTAAGAATGCCTTACTATAAATGGTCATTATTTTCAGTCGAAAAACGCCTTATTATACATGGTCGGGTTTTTTTTCCAGGCTAAAAATGCCTTATACATAGTCGTTTTTTGACGCTAAAAAGGCCTTATGGTTGTTATTTTCAAGGTAAAAACGCCTTACTATTCATTTCATACTATTCATACTATTCGTTATCGTTTTTTAATAAGAATTTAAAAAGCCTTTAATCGTCACACAATGTGGAAATCTGCAAAAAAATTGCATCTTGAAATAATGGGGATTGAACCAAGGACCACATAGATGCAAAGAATGTGCTCTACCAATGAGCTACATCCTGCAAAAAAAAAGAGTCTTCTTATACGCGGTTGTTGTTTTCGGGTTAAAAACGCCTTACTATACATGGTCATTTTTTGGTGGGGGGCTACAAATGCCTTACTATAATTGGTCGTTATTTTCAAGGTAAAAATGCCTTACTATACATGGTCATTTTTTCGGACTAAAAATGCCTTACTATAATTGGTCGTTATTTTCAAGGTAAAAATGGCTTACGATGTATGGCCGTTTTTTCCGGGTTAAAAACGGCTTACTATACACGGTCGTTTTTTTTTTTCGGGCTATAAATACAAGCGTTATTTTTCTATAAATACAAGCCTTTCTATACATGGTTTTTTTTTTTTTTTTTTTTTTTTTTTTTTGGGGGGGGGGGGGGGGGGGGCTAAAAAGCCTTGCTATACATGGTGGGTTTTTTTTCCGGTCTAAAAACACCTTATCATTGGTCGTTTTTTTTAGGTCAAAAACACCTTACTATACATGGTCTTTTTTTTTCAGTGTAAAAGCGTTTTACATCCACAACGTCAATGAGTGGCAACCAATCCTATGTGTCCCGCAGGAAATTCAGGTTAGAGTACAGCTACGCCATCAGTGAAACATTCATCTCTCATCGTTTAATCCATATTTTATTGATAGATATTAAAAGTTTTTTTTCTCTTTTTACCTGAACACCTCCAAACACCAGCTCTCAGCTGAGCGTGGGAAACTGAAATTAAATAAGTAAAAGTATACAACAAAAATAATATCACCATCATGATAATAATAATAACAATGCTAATAGAACAAAGACCATGAGTGTGGCGATACCTTAAGACACAATATCCACCTTTTCCCCATGGCTCTCCTGGAGTAACAATTATACAGTAAAGTCTCGTTATATCGATATCGAATATATCGATAGTCCCGGTTATATCGACACTATTTCTATGCACGCACGGAGAAAATTACATGCAAACAGGGTCGGATATATCGATAGTCCCGGTTATATCGATATTTTTTCGGACTCCCTTGAATATCGATATAACGAGACTTTACTGTATGTCCAACGTTCTTTAACCAGAGAAGATTTCCCAGTGTCAAGTGCTACCAGAACACCGGGTATTCATTATTGGTAAACTCTGAAATTATTGCAGGGAAATTCTTATGAGAAGACCAACATCACTTTTGGATAATTCATCCCTGGGAGTTCACTTCATCTGACATGGCACTCCTGTTGCATCATTCATACACATTTTATCATCCACGCTTCACTCATGGACCCTTACGCCTTGGCACAAGCCAACAGGCTTCAAAGTGGCCCCATAGACTGACAACTGGATCAAGTGAGCAGGTGGTTGGACAACAACTTGTTGACGACAATCCCCGCAGGAAAAATAAAGATCATGAGAGACACAAGAAGGACTCGACGCAGGATTAAGTTCCTTAGGTCTGCAGCGGCCATCACCTCTGCAACCTCCTCCTCTTCTTCTTTCTCCCCAGGGACCAAGAGCTCAAGTGCTTCGCTTTGATGCTGTGGGTCTACTGTTGGGGAGGAACAATAACAAGTCAAAAACGAGATCTGTTATGGCTGCTTTAGTTCAGTTATCATCCATCCATCCATTTTCAACACTGCTTAACCTCTCCGGGCTCACAGAGGGGTGCTGCAACCTATCCCAGCTGACTTTTGGTGCCCGCATACAAGTCAGCTGAGAGTACAACTACACCATCGGCAACACATTCATCCCTAATCTTTGAATACATTTTTGGTGTTTCTTTTGGGGGTGGTTCTCTTTTCTTTATATTGGACATGCTTAACTCATTCGCCGCCAGACATGCAAAAATGTATCCACTACAGTGTCAAGGTTTTTGTCATTGTCACTCGAATTCCAAGACCAACAGAATATTGAGTTTTGGGACTACAGAAACATTCAATGCAGCGTAAGAAATTCTTCTTTCATCAGAAAATAGTTAATTCCTAAATGATATGTGTCTGGAGTTATATGAGCTTGAAATGGGGGTAGCTGTCCAAAATACAATGCAATACATACATATTGTTTTATATAGCACTTTAACAACAGCTGAATCTGGAACAAAGCGCTAAATTGGAAAAAAAGGAAATAATGCCCTCTTGGGGAAGGCAAAAACATCGCTAGAGACCATGGCCAGCGCTTTATCGGCACCCAAGCATGAAAAAACAAAACCCGAACAAATCCGGGAATTGGCGCTCTGTGTCATATTTTCAATTCCTGAATAAATTCGTGAATGGAAAAGTGTATAAAACAGTGGTGAGACCAGCCATGATGTTTGGACTGGAGACAGTGCCACTGAAGAAAAGACAGGAAGCAGAGCTGGAGGTAGCAGAGCTGAAGATGTTGAGGTTTTCTTTGGGAGTGACCAGGTTGGAGAGGATCAGGAATGAGTACATTAAAGGGACAACTTATATTAGAGGCTTTGGAGAGAAAGTCAGAGAGGCCAGACTAAGCTGGTTTGGACATGTCCAGAGGAGAGAGAGCGACTATATCGGTACAAGGATGCTGAGTCTTGAACTGCCAGGCAGGAGACCGAGAGGAAGACCGAAGAGGAGGTTTATGGATGTGGTCAAAGAGGACATGAAGGTAGCTGGTGTGAGAGAAGAAAGAGGATGCACAAAACCGGGTTAGATGGAGGACATTGATTCGCTGTGGCGACCCCTGAAGGGGAAAGTCGAAAGGAAAAGAAGAAGAAGAAGAAATTCGTGAATGGCAGTGAATGAGTTAATGTTTTATTGATAGCTATTAAAATCTGTTTTTTTTTCTTCTTACCTGAACTCTTGCTCACATTAGCTCTCAGCTGAGCCTGGAAAACAAATAAATACAATTAGTCTCCACTGTGAGACTAATAAAGGCAAATCCAATCCAATAATAATCACAATAACAGCAACAACAACGATAATAATAATTATTATTGTTAATACTATTGCTATTGCTAATACTACTACAACAACAACAACAACTACTACTACTACTACTACTACTACTACTACTAACTACTAATAATAATAATAATAATAATAGAACAAAGTATAAGACGACTGTGGTGATTCCGTGAGACGCAATAATAATAATAATACATTTAATTTATGTAAATTTCTCCACTGTGAGACTAATAAAGGCATATCCAATCCAATCCAATTTCTCAGCTCCTTTCAAAACTATCCACTTTATTCCCAGTGGCTCTCATGCAGTAACAATTATATGTGCGACTTCCTGTAACCGGAGAAAATTTGCCGGTACCAAGTGCCGCAAAAACATCAGGTATGCTTTTAATGTGTGTGGGAGAAGTGAGACTTGATTATTGGTGAAATTCTGAAACACTTTGTCAGTAGGTGCCTGTGGAGAGGAAGTTGTTGTGCAAATAAAATTCTGAATATTTGGGCCGAGCTGTCGACTATTTGCACTGGGTGGATTTTACGCAAGTAGAGACGTTCACATAATCTTTGTAGATTGATTGTGGTTTTATGACATTGAGTAACTTGTTTCCCATTTGAAGCGACAGTTTAGAAAGAAGTGATGTAGATCACCTTTTTTTTGGTCATCCTGCCAACCCGTTTGCATGAGTAAGAAGCAGGATTGAAATGTTTTCTCCTCGAAACTGGATTGTAGGGCTCTTTCTGCGCAATCACCATTTAACTGGTATATCAAAGCGCCGCCCGTGGATAAAATCTGAGTATAATTGAAGCAGTACCTCAAGTGTAACTTTCTCCCAGTTTATCCTGGCCAAGTAGACAACCAGGAAGCAGCACTGCAGAAACAAACAGGAACAGAAACCTGTCCACAGACCTGCAAACAACCAGTTATGAAACACAATGAAGATTATCAAACTAATCTAAAACGTCAAAAAGACGAACCCTTGATTCCTAATTTGGCTGTGAACATCAGTGGCACTCCGACAGGTAGACAAACTCCATAATAACCCAGAATGGTGCAGAGGGCTCCGACTTTCTGCTTCCCCATTCCTCTGATAATTCCTCCTGCGGCCACCTGTAAAAACACATTCAATGATGCTGCCAAGTCATGATGTCACAATCATGTACGTTAAACGTGCTTACTGTAATTGCATCCATCAGCAAAAACGGAAGGCAGAACATCAAAACCTCAGCAACCTTTTGCTGTATTTGTCTGTCAGGAACAAAAGGACGTTTGCAGCATGACATTCAAAATATTAACACATTCATGGCCATTCACAAATTTATTCCGGAATTGAAAATATGACGTAGAGCGCCATTCCCGAACTTCTTCGGGTTTTGCTATTTCATGCTTGGGTACCGATAATGCACTGGTCAGACCTCTGGCAATGTTTTTTTTTTCCTTCCCAAGGGGGCATTATTTCCTTTTTTTCCAATTTAGCACTTTGTTCCAGATTCAGCTGTTGTTAAAGCGCTATATAAAGCAAACTGTTTGTATTGCATTGTATTTTGTATTTTCTGCCGCGCTCATTTCAATCTTATATAAATCCAGACCCATATCATTTAGGATATAACTCTTTTTTCTGATTAAAGAACAGACTCTAAGGTTTCTAACACTGTATAGAATGTTTATGTAGTCCTAAAACTCAATATTCTGTGGGTCCTGGAATTCGAGTGACAATGACAAAAACCCTGGCACTGGTGTGGCCACATTTTTGCAAATGTCTGGCAGTGAATGAGTTAATCACATCAGAATTGAAGATGACAATGACAAATACATTCCCTCCCCACAAAAAAAATAAATAAATCACATGACATTTCCTTTTCCCAGATCAAATGTTTTTCATGTGCTGAATGTTTTTTTTATCCAGTTGAGCTGAACAGAGACAACTGAGCCCAACATTGCCACTTGACACAAAATGGCCGACTTCCTGTATTATTTGGGCATCACTCCAAGAGATTTCTCCTCAGATGTTTTTTCACACATTAACTCAGCAATTTAAGCACAACTCTGAAAATGGTTTTCACATGGTTGGGTTGTAATTTATTTTTTTTACACATTTATTTTGAAAGTCAAACTCAAGAGTGACTGAAGAGAGTGTGACAAAATGTCCTCTATCAATGTTGTAAATGAACCAAACACAGATGCAAATTTCAAGAAGTTAAATATTGACACAGCTAAGCAAGCCAAGATCAGCATATCGCAGTGATGGCTGCAGGCATCTGGCACAAATTTTTGTTTTCAATAGAGGAGTATACTCACTCGTCCGACGTGAAGACTGAGGCGATGTGATGCCTCAGGCTGCCGAAGAAGACCACCGTGCATAGAGAGAGTGATGCTGTAAAGAAGGTTGAAAAGTGAAATCCTTTGTTGCGTCATCGTGATAAAAATGCAAATCATCGCCGCCCTATCGAGGTCACACTGCACAAAGCTGCTTTACAGTTTAAAGGGATGAGAAAACAAGCCATGAAAGGAGTTAAATTATCTGCAAATAGAGACAGACATTTTGCCATGGTAAGGTTTCTGTAAACAAGTAAACAAAGCTTCTCTCTCTTAACTCATTCACTGCCATTCCTGAATGTATTCGGAAATTGAAAAGCATGACATGGAGCGCCATTCCTGAATTTGTTCGGGTTTTGTTTTGTCCTTGCGGGGGGGAATAAAGCACTGGTCAGACCTCTGGCAATGTTTTTCCCCCCCACGAGGGGGCAGCATTTGAATTTTGTACAGCCGCCCTCATTTCATACTCATATAACTCCAGACCCATATAACTTAGGAATTAACTATATTTTTCTGGAAAAAAAAGAGTGTAAGGTTTCTTCCGCTGCATTAAATGTTTATGTAGTCCTAAAACTCAATACAGGTAACATCCGACTTACGACCGAGTTCCGTTCCGACCAAACAGTCATAAATCAAAATGGTCATAAGTCAAAATCCATTCAAAATGTTGAATACAGACTCAGAGACTAAATGACTTGCAAACTTCCCCCTCTGGTGCCATCACACGGTCGATTGCTGTGCGAGAGTGAGATGCTGGCTGGGCAAAATTGTTGCATGTGTTTCCGGCCGGCTAGCGTGTTGCGATGCCAGGCATAGAATTAAAATTGTTAAAATAGGGTCTGGAGGTCGTGGTCGTAAGTACGCGTGGTCATAATTACGGGCAGTCGTAAGTACGGGTGGTCGTAAGTCGGATGTTACCTGTATTCTGTGGGTCTTGCAGTTTGAGTAAAAATGACAAAAACCCTGGCACTAGAGTGGACACATTTTTGCACATCATCTGGCAGTCAATGACATAAAAAAACATAAAATATTCTTTCTTTTTTTACGTAGAAAGTAAGTATAAAGCTATGCCGATTTCAATCATCGGTTTAGTGCATTAAAGATTTTCAAGTTAACCAATGCAAACAATGGCACATAAAAAATGCCCTGTAAGAAAAATATCTCAGCAGAATGAGAAAAAGCATATTTTGTCTCACTTTGAAAAATCAAATCAAATACAGTTTTTGCAGTCGTATCTCAAATAACATCTGACAAAGAAAATATTCATACCCGCCACCAGTGCATTCCATTGATACGAAAGTCCGGCAAGCATGTTCATCCTGACGAAATGCACGAAAATTGGTCAGACTAAAGTAAACGGAGCAAGATAGCACTTCTGATATTTGACCCGCTTGTTGCAAGCAATTCAGAAACGGAAGAAGCGGCATTTGCAGTCAAACTAACCTGCGCTGAACATTGTCAATTTTGTAGACAACTCGGCCAGCTGTGACTTTCCAGCACCCAGAGCGTGTCCCACTCGAACGGATCCTGCCACGCTGACACCCACGGGAACCTGACAGCAAAGTACACCATGAGACGTCTCTCACTTTCGACAACTAATCAAAACAAACCAAAACAAAAATCACCATGTAAGCACAGTTCATGAGTTCGTAGAGGATGGCCTGAGCTCCGAGTTCTACCTCACTTACAAGACCTGTTCAGAAGTAGAAACATACATGAGTAAAGAAATTTAATTTTGCTGTCAATTAGCCTCCCAAAATGCGTTGGTTGACAGTACCAGCCAGAAAGATGGCAATCTCAAAGGTCCACCACTCCGCGCACATCATCACCATGCTGGGTAGAGCCAAGTAGAAGAAGGAGCCCCAGTCCTGCAGACAATCTTTGGACCAACCTGCAGAGACCGCCTAGGTACTTACAAAACTTTATTTGTATGTACCGTATTTTCCGGTGTATAAGGCATACTGGAGTATAACGTGCACCCTCAATGAATGTTGTATTTCAAAACTTTTTTCATGTGTAAGGCGCACCGGACTATATGATGCACTTTCAACGAATGAAAAACGTTTTCCGAATATAATAGAGAAATATATAATAGTTTTCCAAATATAAGGCACACCACATTATAAGGCGCTACTTCATATATAAAGCGCACATGCGTAAAAGGCACAGGGTCGATTTGTGAAGAAAATCAAGACTTTTGGATGCCCCTTATACACTGAAAAATACAGTATATCAAAGATTTCAGAGTAGTGGTATACGCGTTGGATTTGCGTGCAGGCACCTTGGGATCAGTTCCCACTCAGTGGCGGCGTGGGTGTTCACGTGTGTCTATATGCGTCCCGTGATTGACTGCCGACCAGTTCAGGGTTTTGTCTGCCTTGCGCCTGAGTCATATTGGTCAAAGGATCTTATCAAGGGACTCAAATGGACATCCAGCGTTTTGCCTGACTAGAATCTGCACCCCAATTCCGATGCTCTTGGTGTCAATCACTTCGCCAAGATAATACAATACAATACAATACAATACATATTGATTTATATAGCGCTTTAACAATAGCTGAAGCTGTAACAAAGTGCTTAACATGGAGAGCTATTATATACAGGAAATAAACCAGTCACAAAGATAGTAGAAAGCACCAGGGAGTAAAACTAAGATCAAATCTGAATCATGCGTTGTCAAATTCCAAAGAGTGAGTTTTGAGACGGGCAGCGAGGGGGCTTGTCAAATTTTCAGTGGCATCTCATTCCACAGAGTGGGACCAGCAACGGAAAAGGCTTGATTCCCTCCGAGCCTCCGTTTAGTTTTTGGCACATCTGATAATGTCTGGTCAGCAGACCTGAGGCGGCAGGAAGGGGTGTAGGGGTAGATGAGTTTGGAGAGGTAAGGAGGAATGAGGCCATTTAAAGATTTGAAGACAAATAATAAGATCTTGAAAACAGGGATAACACTAGTGGGCCTCAATCGGCAGTGCATATTCACCTAAAAGCTAGCAACCACTCATTTGACGACAATGCGGTTAAAATTCTAGAGAAAGAACATAGATTGTTTGAAAGGGGAGTAAAAGAAGTGATTTTCATAAAACAATCCTTCATTAAACCGGTAGTAAAAAGTCCTGACAGGAAGTCATTCAATAACAGTCTCTTGATGGAAGTCCTGGTGGATATAAATTAGTATACATCTGCACCACAGTATGTTGCACTCACCTCCCCAGGTAACCTTGTGAAGACCTTTCCACAAGATGTAAGCATAGAGGATGCCAACCATGGAAAACCGTGACACGTTGTTGGCAAGAGCAGAGCCCCTAATTCAAGATATTTTCATTTGGGAGTGCAAAACGGGTCAAGTGGAAACATTAAGAATAAAAGAACCTGGCAAGCAATTACCTTTGTGACTAATACTAAACTGGTTTTTCCGGTAAGATCAAAACATGTCTAAATTACAATTTACTGTCAACAAACAACAGAGTAGCAGAGCAATTCCCAAATCCTCATTACTCACACAACTCCCATGTTGAATGCAAAGAGGACGATGTAGTTCATAAAGATGTTGATAAGATTGGCCAGAAAGCCTGTGATCACTTGTGGCCAGATGATCCCCTAAAATAGTCAATCAAGACGGTTTGAGAGATTTTATACGGTATGGAAGTTCAGACTGAGTGGAAGGTACCTGGTTTTGCAAGTATCTTGACTGGAGATCATACATGAATGAAGCCTGTAAACAAAGATATTGATATTGAATTGAATGTACAGATAAAGCAGAACAGAACTACAAATGGCCACCATGTGATCACAGCAGGCGCTAACGGGTTTCATACAATTAAAACCTGCATATGTAACATTCAGTGCCATTCACGAATGTATTCGGGATTTGAAAATACGACGTAGAGCGCCATTCTCGAATTTGTTCGGGTTTTGTTTTTCATGCTTGGGTGCAGATAAAGCACTGGCAATGTTGTTTTTCTTTTCCATAGGGGGGCAGCATTTCCCTTTTTTCCCATGTTAGCGCTTTGTTCCAGCTTCAGCTGTTGTTAAAGCCCTACATAAACCAATATCATACATATTTATTGCATTGTATTTTGGACAACCACCCTCATTTCAAGCCTCATATAACTCCAGACTCATATACTTAAGGAATTAACTGTTTTTTCTGATGAAATAAGAGAATCTAAGATTTCTAATCCTGTATTGAATGTTTATGTAATCCTAAAACTCAATACTCTCCGAGTCCTAGAATTTGAGTGAAAATGACAACAAATCTGGCACTGAAATTGACACATTTTTGCACTTGTGGCAGTGAATGAGTTAATATTATTATTACTTCTGGAAAACTTACAGGAAGTGCAGGCATGAAGATCTTCACGTATAGCTGAGATAACCTGAGAACACCATAAAAGTGACAGACAGGTTTTGTTGTGTTTTTTTTTTGATGAACACAAAAGATGAAAAATTGTAGTCTACCGACCTGGCAACCTCGGGTTTTTGTCCCAAAAGCAGCAGAATGGACTCTGTGTTGATGAGCAAGGCCCAACATGGGAAACACACCAGGGTGAGGACGATGATTGCCCTCTGCAGGATCACCCCGACTCTCAGGAGATTACGGGCACCGTATGTCTGGAACATAAGTCTATTTTTCATACTTTCAACCGTGAACAACAGTACAAATGCTGCTTTCTTCTTTGACCATGACAACTATTGTGGTGACTGAAGCACAACTTTGACTCATGCATTTCAAATTCATCCAGTTATCATACCTGAGACATTAAAGTATCACATGCTGATGCCAGCCCAGTACCGATAGATATGCCTGTGACATTCACAATCTGTGGATGAAATGAGTACATGTGCATTTCTTAAGAGCATTGAAAGCATGGATGGTCTGACATGACACTCACAGCTGTGGCCAGAGCAACTGCTTCCAGCTCCACTCTTCCCAAATGACCACAGAAGGCAGCGCTGACACAACTCACAGTGATCACCAGGAGCTGCGTGAGACTCTGTGGAATAGATGAACACCTCCGGACTATTCAAACTGTCATTTCATTTAAAACAGGGCTGGAAGTATATTGTTGACTGCAACAGTGACTCTTTCCTTAATTCTCTTTTTTAATCCCCATTTGCCCAGTATCTTAATCTTTCTCAACTGATGCTTAAAGGACAACCGACGTCTCCGGACAAGTTGTGTCCATAATTTGTAAAATGGCTTCAAATGACTTCTACTGAGTGTATTTTACAAAGATTCCATCACATATAGCTATATTTTAGGTTTTAAGACTCGCACTGAACATTCAGGAAGTCTTGTTTTTGAGTTGGTGACGAGTCCTCACGTTACGTCATGAAAGGACCCCCCCCCCCCCCCCCCCCCCCCCCCCCGACGGACAAAAAGACACATTGTAGCAGTCCATCGCGTCAATGTATTTTGCTGTACTGTTTATCTGAAAATCTTGATGTTACATCCAAAAGCCGCCAGCAGAGGGAGTTCAAGCTCCATGAAAGGAATCTATCAGCCTGTGGAAACGGGCTGATTCATTCCTCACGGTAGCTGGTCGCCATTTTTGGGTGCGACATTCCCCCCTGCCCGTTTCCCTCAAAATGACACGGAATAAATTATTTAATCGATTGCAAACATGTATGCTTTCCTCTTCAGAACTATTTGAATCATATTCATAACTGGATGTGTATCAAGAAAGCATAATAACCGAATCTCAAGCCATTGTTTTTATTCTCCAGCAATGCAAGACGTCTTGGCGTGACGTCACGAACTGGGGGTGGGACGTCACGAACTGGGGGCGGGACTTTTTGAAAATGCCCAGTTCGCAGCTCAATTTTTTTGGCAGTTTTAGCACACTTTAAGTCATTTTTATTGGTATTTTGCATTTGACTAAAAAGATCAGCCTGCGTGTTTTGGGTATTTTAGATGCTATAAAACGTTTTTCTGATGTCAGTTAAGAAACAAAAAAGTGACGTTGGTTGTCTTTTAAAAGTACATATTTATTTATCCATCCATCCGTTTGTTTATTTTTCAGACGATTGATTTTTGCAATGTCTTTTTTTTTAATTTATTAGTTTTTTTATGTGTTCATTTTTATTTATTAATTATTCTCTTGCTGTAATCTATCTATCTATCTATCTATCTATCTATCTATCTATCTATCTATCTATCTACCGACCTACCTACCTACCTACCTACCTACCTACCTACCCACCCACTTGCCCACCTACCTACCTATCTATCTATCGATCCATACATCCATCCATCCATTTCTCTACCAGTCTCTTAGTTTATTTTTCAGATGATTGATTTTGCTGTCTATTTATTTATTTATTTATTTATTCATTCATTTGTCTGTTTCTTTTTGTTATTTATTAATTATTCTCTTGGTGTAATGTCTTGCCCTTTGGATCGTCTCGTAATGTTTTACAGACAAATGCGGTACTATAAACTAAAGTAACATTTTAAGCTACTTTTCGTCTTTGTGCCAAACTAGAAGTTACTTTTATTTTTTCGTAAAAAAACTTACCGCAGGCACAGCCAACATGAACAGCTTTTTTAGTTCATCCTTGATGCCGATGGGATTTAACTGGCGTATTTTCCGGAGAAAACAAACGCTTCTCCAGGAAGAGGACGGCGAGAAAGAGCTTTCCATCCTTATCCTTACTCCAAAGATCCTTCGACTCCTTTTCTCCAGCCAAAAGTCATCTGTCAGTCATACTACAAAGATGAGGGAAAAAACAGAAACGTTTTGTGTGAGCCAGCCAACCAAGCTATTCGAGTTGGCGACGCATGGATATTGAGAAAACAAAATCAACCAAATTATTGGTAAAATGATCAAATATACTGAGCAAAGTCCGACTCGCGCCCCTAAATTGGTCCGCCATGTGATTCCAATATGAGATAGCAGCTGTTACGCTACTTCCCTATTCAGAAATATTTTCTGTCATCACTTTGTCAGGAGATGGAGCCATTGTATCTTTTTACAACAACCATTACATTTGTGCTGCTCTATTTCATTTGGATTGGAAGTCAACTATTTCAGTCCATATTTACGGAATTTATATATTTATAATATAATTTAAATTTGAATACAATAGTATACAATTTGAAATTATATTTTAAAAACATGTAGTTTTTGGTCATTTCATACCACAATAAATTATACAAATCTATTATTATTATTATTATTATTATTATTATTATTATTATTATTATTATTATTATTATTATAAATACATTTGTATAATTTATTGTGGTATTGACCCAAAATTATAGGTTTTTAAAATCTTACAATTGTAATTCTATATTATTGTTATAAATTATGTAATATGCCTATAATAATAATAATAATAATAATAATAATAATAATAATAATAATAATAATAATAATAATAATAATAATAATAATAATAATGTTTCTTCAGCCATCATCTGTACTTCTTTTAAAGAAGTACAGATGACGGCTAAAGAAACCTTTTCATCGATGGACCACTCCTGTATGACTGAGAGCTTACACAGACGAAATAATAATAATAATAATAATAATAATAATAATAATAATAATAATAATAATAATAATAATAATTGTATAATTTATTGTGGTATCAAATGAAATTAAGTAATACATAACTTTCCAGCAGCTCATGTATTTTGTTTTTCTACTTTCATTCCTTTCATCATTTTGCTGCTGTGAAATGTAAATTCATCCACTGCAAGACTAATAAAAGCAAATCCATCAATAATAATAATAATAATAATAATAATAATAATAATAATAATAATAATAATAATAATAATAATAATAATAATAATTCCTAGAAGGCAAATGGAACACTGTAAAATTGTCCCTGGCTGTGAACCCTGAACTGGCTACTCCAATCACAAGTCATACACATATATCAACAAACAAACATGAGTGCTCACCACACCTCAGGACTATTCAGTGTTCCATGACCCTGCCATGCATGCAATGTTTTTGAATGTAGGAAGAAACCGCAGTACCCTGAGAAAATCCATGCATGCACAGGGAGAACATGCAAACTCCACATATGAAGACTGGAATTGAATTCTGCACTACTGCACACTGAGGTGGACGTGCTACCCAGTTGACCACCGTGTCACCCTAAATTTGGTATTATAAAGATGTTAAATATTAAAACATATACCAGGAGTGTACTTATTTACCAGTGGTGGGCCATCAGGCCCACCACATCATGGACTTCTCTGCTGGCTGGAAAAAAATCTGAAGCACAGACTAATGTGAATTATAGTCTGTCCAAAAATTCTTATTAAATAATTCCAAATTGTCTTTTGGCTTCTTTTCATTGCTTTCCCCTTGTTGTGCTGATTCCAGGTGTATGCTTTCGTAGTTAAACATTTACTGTAACCAATCACATTTGAGCCATCATTTGTTACCAGGGTCAGAAATCTACCTGTACGTCTTCTCAATCAATTCTGCAGGCACTGGACCATAAAATAAGTGTCAATAAAACTATTGCTTTAATCAGAGTTCGAGTTGGCAACTCAAGGCCTGCTCAAAGGCGCTGGAAACGTCAGTTTTCGCAAACTATTCTATTATAGGGAATGAAACCAAAAATTCCGAGGATACAAAAAGGAGAGGAGTAGCAGTACCTTATATTGCAGGAGTTTCTGAAAAACTACAAAGAGTAGTAGTTGATATTCGCTATTGACACAAATTCCTTGCAGACAAATCAGCCCATTTCCAACAGAGTTTGGGCGCCATGTTCTGCATTTTCTGGTACGCTACACATCAGTCCTGATGCCTCAAAATGACCCGGAAGAACTTCTTTAATCGATTGGAAACATTTATGCTTTCCTCTTCAGAACTATTTGAATCATATTCATAACTGGATGAGTAACTAGAAAGCATCTTCTCTGAATCTGAAGCCATTGTTTTGATTCTCGAGCAAGGCAAGACGCCACGAACTGGGGGCGGGACTTTCTGAAAATGCCCAGTTCGCAGCTCAATTTTTTTGCAGTTTTAGCACACTTTAAGTCATTTTTATTGGTGTTTTGCATTTGACTAAAAAGATCAGCCTGCGTGTTTTGGGTAATTTAGATGCTATAAAACGTTTTACTGATGTCAGTTAGGAAACAAAAAAATGGTGTCGGTTGTTCTTTAAGTCACAAGTTATTTCACAAGTTATTTCTTGGCCAATGGACGTGTAGTAATATCACACCACACTCACAGCTGATTCAGACAAACCACTACTGAAGCCCGAAGAGTGACATGCGCGGCCCGCCACTTTTATTGTTTTTTTATGAAACGATGAAACATATCATCCATCCATCCATTTTCCGTACCGCTTATTCCTCATTAGGGTCGCAGGGGTGCTGACGCCTACCTCAGCTGTCTTCGGGCACGAGGCGGGGAACACCCCGAATTGGTTGCCAGCCAATCGCAGGGCACACAAAGACATACAACAGTCACTCTCACACCTAGGGACAATTTGGAGTGGCCAATCTGCCTGCCATGCATGTTTTAGGAGTGTGGGAGGAAACCGGAGGACCCAAACTCCATACAGGGAGGCCGGGGGTGGGACGCGAACCGGCGACCTCTGCACTGTGAAGTCGGTGTGCTAACCACTCGACTACCGGCCCGCCTGAAACATATCAACAAAGCAGTAAAAAGGGACCGGGCAATGTCATTTTCAATGTTGCTGTTCAATGGTTGAATGACAGCTTTGGACAGGCTTTGTTGGACTTTAATCGTGTGTGTTTTTTCTCTGGGAATGAATGCAGGAAAACAAGTTACATGCCCTCCACCATAGCACCATGTCAGTTTGAAGTACCAATTGAAAGAAACTTAAGGAGATGTCAAATAATTTCAGCTCACTGAATGCAAAGAAAGAGCCTCTGTCATCCTTCCAGCTGCTGGGTGGAAGCAATCGGGACACAGCACACAAACCTTTTTGTATTGACACGTTCCTATCACATAGGAGGTGCATTGTCTACCTGTGCAACTGATACACAGAATCTTTGGAATGTGATTTTTTTTTTAAGATGCTCTACGTCGGTCACTGATTAAGCACGCCTTTACCACTAGATGAGTAAAAATGGGTTAATATTTAGAAGCAATACAGATCTCCCGTCTCAAGCTTGGATAAATTACAGAGGGTTGTGTCAGGAAGGGCATCTGACGTAAAACTTTGGCCAAAACAAACATGCGAATCAAACCTCTGAAGATGGAGGACACTGATTCGCTGTGGCGACCCCTGAAGGGAAAAGCCCAGAGGAAATGAAGAAGACAGATTTCCATCAAGGCCAAAATGCTATTCACCTTTATAAGAAGCGGCTGAAGTACTCACATTTTGCTCTTTAGAAAAGTAAAGATACTCAGCCAAAACCGAGTACCACAGAAACGCGACTCATCCTTCGCCATCCCATCACAATCAGCAGCAACAAACTCCTCCAGCAAGGAGTAGAATGTACACATATTGCTTTTGATGATGTAAAAGTAAAATACAAATGCCGGAAATATGGAAACATACAGATAGATGAAAAAGCTGCTATGGATAAGAATGAAGTATTTGTACTTCGTAACGTCCCACACATGACTTCAAAGCTAATTTATCCTACCCTCTATATTGCCGACTTTTACAAGCGAACAAAGGTCATTTTGTGCAACGTCTTAAAAAAAAAAGGCTGACCCAGAGAACCGGTGTGTCCTCCCATCCGACTATTGGTGTGTTTCACTCGCTCTGCAATGTCAAAATCCACGAATAATAATAATAATAATAATAATAATAATAATAATCCATTTAATTTTAAGCGCCTTTCAAAGCGCTCAAGGACACTTTACGATCACAGACAAGCATAGGTACTATAATAAATAAAATACAATCACAAATAGAATACAATAAATAAAATACAATTATAAATAGAAACAAGAGAAAGAGCGACAGAGAAAATGCAAATTTAAATAGGCGGTTTTTGAGATGGGACTTGAAGGTGGGAAGAGAATCGATCGAGATTACGAATGTTGGGAGGAAGTGAGTTCCAGAGTTTGGGGGCAGAGCAGCTGAAAGCTCTGTCCCCCATCGTGCTGGCAGGGGGCGCAAAGAGGTGGAGTGAGGAAGAGGATCTGAGGGAACGAGAGGGAATAGAAATTTGAAGATCAGATAGGTATGGGGGGACAAGGTCATGGATAGCTTTAAATGTATAAATAATTTTGAAGTTGATCCTATATTTGACCGGGAGTCAGTGGAGCTCTTGGAGGACGCGGGTGATGTGGTGAAAGGATGAGGTTCTGGTGATGATCCGGGCTGAAGAATTCTGGACGAGTTCAAGTTTGTGGAGATGTTTATGAGGGACGCTAAGGACAAGTAAATTGCAATAGTCAATCCGGGAGGTGACAAGACTATGAACGAGGATAGCACTGGAGTGAGGGGTGAGTGACGGGCGAAGACGATTGATATTGCGTAGGTGGAAGTACGCAGATCGGGTTAAGTTATTTATATGGGAGTGGAAAGATAGTGTGCTGTCAAGGATGACACCTAGGCTTTTGACCTGATCGGAGGGAGAAACGGTCGAATTGTCAATAGTGAGAGAGAAACTGTTAGCTTTGCTCAAGGTAGATTTGGTACCAACGAGGAGAATTTCAGTTTTTCACTATTAATTTTGAGGAAGTTATGGGTAAACCAGGATTTAATTTCAGAGAGGCAGAGTGAAAGAGAAGAAGGTGGAAGAGAGGCGTCGGGTTTGCTGGAGAAATAGAGCTGGGTGAACAAGTCCTAAATTAAGTCTCAAGTACGCATTCCTATGAAAATGAGAAACTCTCACCCAGTTCTTTGGACCTTTAACATTGTTCGGAGCATGATCAATGTGCTGGGTCAAATCCTCAATGCTAAGCAATGGTTATAACTAATCCAACATTGGTTGTCCGTATCCTTTTTTGGGCCAAGTGTTGGGTTTGATATTTCAATCATTTTGGGTTACTTTGGACCCAGCAGTTTGAAAAGTGTAAGTTGTAGAATCTGGCGTACATTTTGTTGGTTCATAAAATTGCACAAAGAATATCTGTAATAATGACACTGAATTTTATTCATTACAAAAATGTAGTTGATCAATAGAATTGCTCAATAGTATTTTTTTTTCTATTCAAATAATATATTTGTGTGGCCCATCGATGTCGGCAAGAGTTCATCAGATTTAGTTGGAACCAGTGTCATACTTGAATCACACACCTCCTTGGAAATTGAGTTTCTTGCTTTTTTTTCGTGGAAGTATTGCTTGATCGAACAAATCTATTGAAACCACAACAAAAATAGATTTTTTTTCACCCTTTTGTTTCCAATGAAAAATTATTACGTAATTGTGCTAGCCAGGATAAAAAAAAATCTTCCTCTTTCAAGTGCACAGAATTTCTGAGCCATTACAAAGCTTCAAAACTTAACACAATTGCCCAACAGATTTTTTTTACGACTGGTCAAATCCTCTTTAAGTGCTGTTTGTGTTGTTAGGCAGAGTTTATTGAGTGTCAACGAATGGTGCAAGAAGGATTTCAAGATAACCTTTATTTATGCACTTGAATTGCCGTTCTGTATTAAATACAACATGGAAATCAGTCCGTCCAATACCTCACTGGAGCACCACATATAATGTAGAAAAATAAGAGACAGAGACTTTATTTTGATAAATCTCACATTCAAGAATGCCTACGTGAAAACAAAAAAATATATATATATACAGCGGCGCATCAGACATAAACCATTATTGCATACTCGAATAAACATGATTGCAAAATGCGGCAATTGCAGCATTGATTTTTAATAAAGGGGAATGTGGGATGTGGGCCCAAACAAAGTCTTGATGTGATTCAGAAGATCATTTCAAAGCTAAAATAATGCCGGAAGGAAGCCCCTCTTAAATCAAATCAGCTGTAAAAGTCTACATCTATTTTCTGTCGATTATACAAACGATCATCTTCAACATAAATTAAGATAATGAGGTACATACATTTTGATTCTTTCGTCGCCGAAAAATTCGAAATGTCAATATAAAGTACAGTAAACAGAAATCCATTATGTAAACTGTGAAAATGTCCAATACTAGTAGAGGATTGTTATAAGAGGAGTGTAAACGGCTAAGCAGCAACATTCAAACATGTGGTTAATGTTTTATTTGTTTATTTTTAAATCCCTTTTTTTAAGAATTCGCAGTTTCTTGCTGAATTGTTACTTCGGGTCACATGTTTTGTTACAGTGCTTGGGTTAGATCTGAATCTAACATTCTCGGTATTTTAACTCATTCAACTGCCATTCCCAAATTTATTCGGGAATTAAAAATATGACGCCAAGCGCCATTCTTGAATTTGTTTGGGTTTTGTTTTTTCTTGCGGGGGAGTGCCGCTAAAGCACTGGTCAGACCTCTGGCAAAGTTTTTCCCTCTCACGAGAGGTCAGCATTTGCATTTTTTGCACAGCCACCCTCATTTCAAGCTCATATAACTCCAGACCCATATAACTTAGGAATTAACTATTTTTTTCTGATGAAAGAAGAGAGTCTAAGGTTTCATATGGTGCATTGAAAGTTTATGTCGTCCTAAAACTCAATATTATTTCGGTCCTAGAAGTTGAGTGAAAATGACAAGAACCCTGGCACTCAAGTGGACATTTTTGCACATCGTCTGGCAGTGAATGAGTTAAAAACAGGCCATGTGTCACATATCACTGTTTAACATGTCTTTTTTGATTCTTTCCAAGTGTTTTGGGGGACATAGAAGACCTATATTTGTGATGGTGCTAGAAGAAATGAAGGCGTTACCCTTTACTTCTGACTCATCATCCGCTAGACTTGAGTGTGGACTTGAAAATAAACAGGGTGGGAGACTCAGCAGATCAGACCACGTCGGACCCTGATGTGGCTCAGAGCGGAGAGCCGGAGACCCGCTGTTACGGCGCGGTTACGTTGGCCCACGTAGGAAAAGAGTCCAGCTGAAACATTGCACGGCCCCAAGTGTTGATGGCCAGCGTGATGCACAGGATGCCAATGATGTTCATGACTATTCCAGTCCTGGCCTGAAAAATGAGAAAATGTTGGAAAATGAGAACAAGACTAAATGGACGGAGATGCATCGGAGGCCAAACTGAACAGACAGACTGTCGGAACATTAGAAGGTTGGGGTGACGGCAAGGGAGCAATCCTCCAGATACATTTAGTTGGTAGATGAGTAAGTAGATACAATGTGCAGACAAACAAGGACCAAGTAACAGACGGGGAAGAGGGGTCAACGGAGCTCACTCACCATGTCCGAAACCTTGAGGTATCCGTAAGAGAAAACAATAGCGTTGGGCGGGGTGGCCACGGGCAACATGAAAGCGAAGGAGGCGCTCAGGGTACAAGGCACCATGACGTACAGCGGGTTGATGTGGATGGACTGTGACTGCGGAAACAAGGATCAACTTCAATCCTTTTCCTCTAAGACAGCAGGTCACCGCGGGAGAACAAACGCGGGCAACATTTAAATGTTGATTTCTGCAAAGTCAGGACTGACTCAGGACATCTGAAATTCAATATGTGGAACATTGCTAGCAATAATAGCAGCCGACAACCATGACTCTGCGGGCATGGCACTTCGCAAGTGCACAGTAATTTCTGCGTCTTAAAATACAACTAAGTAAAAGCCCTTTATTGGAATTGTGGTGGAGCTGATTCATAGGTTGTGGCCAGCAATATGCCATGGAACCTTTCAGGACCGCTACTTGTTGCGTGTGGATGGACAAGGAGTCCACTTGAAATGATTGGCCTAAATCATGCAAATTGAAGGGGGGTTGCAAAAACCACACAAGAAAAACACGAATACTGGACCTTAATTGTTCAAAAACCCAAAGAAGAATTTATGACTGATGTTGTAAAAGTCATATTGAAAAGATGCGAAAATGAAACAAAGGGGGAGGCAGTCCAAATGCTGTCAAACGAAATGGTGTGTAATATTTTGGGGGGTTGTTGATAGGAATGTCACACTGGACAAAATGGTGATTTTCTGACGTTGCAATTGGGAGGAGCGTGGCAGTGAACTTTGATGACTCACCATAAAATATGAAACTGTAATAAGTCTGCTTTTTTGTTTGATAGTCATTCAAAAGAGCCCCGCACTGGGAGACGCACCTTTAGCTTCAATACCTGAATAATTTCAATGGTGCAAGAAGGATTTCAAGATAACCTTTATTTATGTACTTGAATTGCAGTTCTGTATTAAATACAACATGGAAATCAGTCCAATACCTCACTGGAGCACCACATATCATGTAGATAATTAAGAGACAGAGACTTTATCTCACATTCAAGACACACTTCGCAACAATGTTTTTTTTGGGGCAATTAGTCGTGTTATTGTGTTTCGAGTTGTCACCAGGGCAGACAACTCTGAAAAGTTGCCTGCCCTGGTGTCCGCTAACTTTTTGTCATGAGTTTCAGACACTGCTTACACTGATGATCCTCATAGTTTATGGCTGTGAATGTTTACTTTATAAAGCCTACGCAAATGATTTCTTTAAGAAGAAGCTATCACTTTGTCCCACCACATTCGCTCTCAGCTTCATGTAACTGAAGAGCTTCTCTTTTCTTGTTGCCTGCTATTGTCTTTCGCAATCCAGCTCATTGGCGTTCGCTAGCAGTCCCCGACCAGAGTGCACAGTAATGCCATTCTTCAGCTCATGGCGGGGTGGCCCAGGAGCTGAAATTGTGTGCTGGCAAGTTAGGCATGTGAGGAAGGGGCCCCCCCAGGGAATGGCACTAAACACGTTCAGCTTGAATGAGCATCTGAAGCGGTAACAAAACATTCGGGCGAATGGGCCGATTCTCACTGGGAGGAATTTGAATACTGGACTCCCATTGGGGGAAATCAATTGAAAAAGAAGCACTTCACCTCACTGAACCAAATTGCTATTTTCTTTCAACCAGACCGTCTTTTCTGGGTTTGTTTTGCTATTGCTTACCAGTGATGCTAAGATGGGCAGGAAGAGCGTAGCGGTGGCCACATTGCTAGTGCACTCTGTGAAGGTCGCAATGAGAAGACATAAGATAATGGAGATTGCCCAAGGCGGAATGCTTTGCAAAGGGCTCATTTGATCTCCCAGCCACCGTGAAAGTCCTGATACCTGAAAAAAAACACACAAATGGTGGGTGGCAACGTGGCTAAACTTAAGGTCGAGCACTAGCATTTTTGCTAATGTAGCGCATCAGATTTATCAGACGTCAAACATGGAAGTCATGTCGCCCCCATACCTCACTCCCTTTGGCCAAAGCAAAGCCGCCACCAAGGAGAAGTACGATTCCCCATGGTAACTTCTTCTGGGCCACCTTCCAGGTGAGCAGACGGGGAACCGAGCTAGACGTCTGATGGGACGCTATAGAATGAATGGAGTGTTAGTTTTGGGTCATGGCATTGCAAAATCTTCTTGAGGGACCAACCTGTGTCAAAACTTTGTGTCCTCCATGGGCAGCAATGCGGGAGTTTGGACGGCAGGACAAAGAGGAGGATGGCAATGAAGATGGCCACAGTGGCGTCTGTGACATACCTGAATGAAAGGTAATGTCTTATGAGGGTGACTTCAAGAAACAAGCCTTATTTTCATAGACAGTTGGCTTGCCATAAATACTGGCAGACTGTGGCGCCTGCGCCTCACTACGTATCCTGATAGACCTTTGCTCCGCGGCGCAGGTGGTGCACAGTCTATGAAAATACAGCCCAAGATGTTATTAAAGGGTGGGAAAAAAAGGATTGGTACTCTGCTTTGGAGTTGAAGATGTCCGTGGCCCAGCCGTCCATAAAGCCGGGGTCCCTGGAGAACCACAGGACCACTAGCAGAATGAAGAGACCCAGGACGCTGAGCTCGCCAAAGCACATGGGCCCCAGCCGACGATGCTGCACTCGGATCACTTCATAAGCGGCCACTTCCTTCTCCGTCTTTTCGGCATTGCAGCCCCACGTCTTCTTGAAGCTGGAAACGAAAGCGCCTCCACCATTAGCCCCCTTTATACTCGCCCGTTTGGTTTCTTAGGGTCCTTTCACTCACTTGAATCCAATGAAGACAAACTGTAGCCACAGCCACGCCATCGTCAGCATAAGGATCATGTTGGGGAAGGCGAATCCGAACCAGGAGGCGAAATTGATCACGTTGCCATTCTCAGGAAATATTCTGAAGGCAACAATGAAGATTTTGCTTTGGTTCATGATTGAAAATCAGATACAAAATGCACAACCCGCCATTGCTATCCACCCACCAGACCCGACACCTACTGGCTCATTTGCCCGTTGAGCACCAAATTGGGACCAGTCCCCGTGAGCGTAGCGGTACCGCCAATGCTAGCGGCGTAGCAGACGCAAAGGGTCATCCCTTTGTTCATCTTCCGTTTTTCCGCTGCCTCCTTCTGCCGGTTCACTTCAATGGCGCTGTCCAGAAAGGTCACCACCACGGCGCCTTTAAAGCACGGCGTGATCAGAGTCTGAGAGGAGCAACCCAAAAACACGCTATTCAAACAATCCAGCATCCTCTCACCCGTCACCTCTGTCTGTTTTTGCTGCTTGTCGATCAATTCGGACCCCTGCGCCACCTCTGAATTCAGGATGGCGGGCATCTGCGCATCGCTGTTGTTGAGCTCTTCCAGGACAGCTTGGACGATGGGCACCATCATCGCTGTGGTGGCCGTGTTGCTGATCCACATGGACAAAAAGGCCGTCACGCCCATGAAGCCCAGCATCAATCTGGCGACAAAGGTCAAAATGTCAACTGGATGCTCGAGCAAAGATGTTATCTGTCGTATGGATAGAGAACAATAATTCGGAAGGTTAATAGCACCTCAGATCATCGGGAATAAAGCCATCTCTCATTTTTCTCTCAAAAGGTAGAGTACTATGACAATAAAGTTTTACTTATGATACTCGGTTAGGACTTTATTTGTGATTATTTTCTTTTAAAGAATATGAATTTTTAGGCATCACTTCATGACTTCTCGGAAAAATTGCCCATGGAAGTTTGTCGTTATGTTTCGATGCCGTTTGGAAAAGTGTCTCCATTGACCCACATAGTTTGAGAAACGCAGCATTTGAGGACAAGTCGTGAACAAAACATCAAACAAGGAAGAAAAATACATTTCCCTGCAGTGGAAACCGGACGCTTGACGTAACTCACAGTGCCGGACGCACACCCACAAACAGGAGTACATTCAGGGCGATGCGCTTGTGCAGGTTCCAATGCTCCACGGCCACGGCCACCATCAGACCACCCACAAACAACAGGTTAGTGTCCTTCAGGTACTGCATGCAAACCTGAAGGGAATTGAATAAAAATCTCTTGGATGGATGGATGGATGGATGGATGGATGGGTGGGGATGGATGGATGGATGGATGGATGGATGGATGGATGGATGGATGGATGGATGGATGGATGGATGGATGGATGGATGGATGGATGGATGAATGGATGGATAGATGAATGGATGGATGGATGGATATATGGATAGGGTTGGACGGAAGGATGGATGGATGGGTGGGGTTGGATGGATAGATGGATAGGGTTGGACGGAAGGATGGATGGATGGGTGGGTGGGGTTGAATGCATGTATGGGGTTGGATGGATGAATGGATAGATGGATGGGTGGGTGGGGTTGGATGGATGGATGGATGAATGGATGGATAGATGAATAGGGTTGGATGGATAGATGGATGGATAGGGTTGGACGAAAGGATGGATGGATGGGTGGGGTTGGATGGATGGATAGATGGATAGGGTTGGACGGAAGGATGGATGGATGGGTGGGGTTGGGTGGATGGATGGATGGATGGATGGGTGGATGGAGTTTGTTAGATGGATGGATGACTGGATAGTTGGATGAATGGATGGATGTATGGATGGGTGAATGAATGAATGAATGAATGAATGAATGAATGAATTGATGGATGGATGGATGGATGGATGGATGGATGGATGGATGGATGGATGGATGGATGGATGGATGGATGGATGGATGGATGGATGATCAAATAGGCCATATTTTACTTACAGCCTGGGACTCCATAATGCCAAAGAGTGGGAAGAGGAGGGCAGGGAGCAGAGCCGTCACTGCTAGCGGGAGGACTTCGGTGCACCAATACACCGCCATGAGGATGATCACATAGGCACATGATGCTTCCTGTCAAATCAAAGATCTCAGTACTGTATTAACATTGACTCTGACATAATTCAACGATAGGATGGTCCAAAGGTTCATCCTATTGTGTTGATGAGTGTTTATCAGGACTTTGACGGATTAATTTTTGTTGATGATAATGATGAGCTACCAGATAATGATAGGCTATAACTTTGGACAGAATTTTAAGTACGAAAAAATACGAACAAAAAATTCGTGATTTATTTTGTCATTATCACAAAATGCGTGTGTGTCACAGTGTACGTGGAAGGATTCTCACGCTGGAAAAAAAAGAACCCTTGTATTAAAAATCACTATTTGTGACACCAAGTCGCGTTTTCGTCAATACGTGAGCAACATATGCCAAAAGAGTCAAGGAGAATCAACGGGAACTTTGACGTCATTTTAGCATACCCAAGCCTTACATTAAACAGAATGGGAATACTACTACTACTACTGATAATAATAATAATAATAATAATAATAATAAAATAATAATAATGTAAAAGCTTGGCCAAAACAAACATGCGAATCAAAACTGAAGATGGAGGACTTATTCGCCGTGGCGACCCATGACGGGAAAAGCCGAAAGGAAAATAAATAATAATAATAAGAATATTAATAATAATGCATAATAACGTACCGGCGTGCCGATGACGAGCGGCAGAGGCAGCAGAAGGAACGGAGCAGCGAAGAGGATGAGCTCGTTCTTGACCGAGCGCAGAAACTTGGGCAGAGGCATCGAGCAAAGTGGCCTTGTCTTATTCGTGCGTGCGTGGTGCAATGAAGTCAAAAAGAGTGATAGTCCCACGCGATAAAAAGAGACGGTGACGGGCAAGAAGGTACAAAAGAAAAAGGGGCGGTGCAAAATTGCGCACGGTGGAGGCTGGGTTCCTGACAAAAAAGACGAAAATGGTAAATTCAGTTCACGTGCTTAACGGGTCAACTTAAGCACAACAGATAACTTCAAAGTATTTCGAAGAGAACGACGAGTCTTTGTCTTTCATTAAAAATAACTCCCAAAATGTTGCATTGAATGAAAACATAAATCGTCATATGATTAAAAGTCTTTCATAGAAATCCAGTTATAATTTTTTTTTTGTCAGACAAACGAGAACCAATACATACGTTTTACCTTCCTGACTAAAACTAGTCAGGTTCTAATAAGATGTTTAATAAATTGAGAAAAAAGCAGGTTAATTTTTTTAAAAGATGTTTTGAAAAATTGTTTTCCCACCAATTAACTCAATCACTGCCATTATCGAATTCTGGAATTGAAAATATGATGCTCGTTTTTTCCCTTTCACAAGCAGCTGGGGGAGGTGCACAAAAAAGTGAACAAGTACATTTTGATTTCAAAAAGTGACGATTAAAACGAAGTCTGCAAAAATGCAAAGGAACCATTTAAGACACAAGATTACATTTTAATATATGAAAAACAGAATTAAATTGTTTTGAATAAAAAAATACTTTGTATAAAAAAGTGGATGTAAAAGCAATTCGTATTGGCTTGTAGTGTGGTTGCCTTGTCAGATGTAAAAACTGTTTAATATTTGTACAGTGAGACCTCAACTTACAAACACCGTATCTTACAAACTTTTCATTTTACAAACGTCAAATTTCTGAAAATTAAACCTTATAATAAGCACAATTTTCATAGTACACACCCACCACAGCTGGCGGAGTGATCTTGGGTGGAAGCACACGACCGAACAGCACCAGAGGTTATGTTACCAACAGTCCTTATTGAAGGTAACTCTCCTTCCATAAGCCATCAATGACCATCAAAAAGGTATATAAAACTTTATTTTACAGCACAGTTAATTTCTTTAATTACAGTCCTCATGTAATGTGCCTCGCTTTCCAAACAGCAATTCCCCTTGACCTTCAACCTCCAACGCCATTCCATCAAGCCATCAATGACCATCACAAATGTAAATAAAGTGACTTTATGGTACAATGCAGTGTATTTCTCTCATTACAATACCATAGCACCTTTATTATACATAGAATAAGGTATGCTGTGTGTAGTTTTAAGGCGTATTTAGTTGAAAAGTATATTTTATGGAAACCCGGGGAACGGATTATTCCCATTTTAATGGTTTCCTATGGGAATTTTTTTTTTGGAGATACACACTTTTCGCCTTACACACTGTCTGGGAACCAATTAAGTTCGTAAGTTGAGGTCTGACTGTACTTTCAATCAAATAATTCAACAACATACTTGTAGTATTTTTTTTTATTTTCTTACAACAAACCTATAACATTACCACATTGAAAAAAATCAACAAAAGTGTCAAAATAAAAGCTCCAATGGACCATTATGAAAAGAAAGCTGTCAAGCATAAAATCATTCGACACACTATGAGCAGAAAGCAAAAAGCAAAAAGAAGACAACTTCAAACCTGGATAATTTTTACCGCGACACTTAAAACATTTTTCCACCCTCGCACAAACTGTACCATCCCAACATGAAACCCAAAGCGTCTTCAGGAGTTGCTGTGTTGTACGGTTGAGAAGCACAGCTTGAGGGTGTACGGGTACGGACCAGCTAAAAAAAAGTTGGGAATAGGTGAAAAGTAATAATTACTTGGCACAGCTCACGTGGAGAAAAAGTGGTGTGTCACCTACTTGCGTTCTTCATCTGGTAGTGGTTCATCAAGGCCAAAGCTTCCATAGCATCATTGATTGATTCCCACTCCAGTAGTCCGGAAGCGCTGCGGTCGCTTGGAGCACCACCACCTGGCGGAAGAATGAAAAAAAAAAAAAAAAAAAAGCATTGAGATTTTGGTGAGCGAATGACCTAATAAATGTTCCTATTACCAGAAAAGCACCACACAAAATGGTGGCTAAATTAGGTATTCACATCCCCTTCCATTTAAAGCACTAATACAGCATGATTCTGAACACGTTGATTTTTCTGTTGGTGCCATATCGTCCTGTCGTTTTTTTTCTGTGCAGGCCCTGAATCTGCCTGCAACAAATAATGATGATAAAAAAAATCATTTTGAAAACTCTCAAGGTCACTTTACAGTCACAGGATAAGTTTTTCTGTCTGTGAGCAGCAGCAGCCACGTGCGACAGCGTTCACTCAACCCATAGATAGAAAACTGGCTAGCTAGCTAATAGATATCTAATAATAAATGAAATGTATTATTACTAGTATTATTATAATACATTGTATTTATAAGCACCTTTCAAAACTCAAGGACACACCTTATGGATAGCTAGATAGCTAGCTAGTGAGATAGTTTTATTTTTCTAGCTATCCAGCTAAGTGAAGAGAGGAAAAAAGAAATAAGAATAAAGTCAAGAGAAAAGACAAAAAAGCAAAATGGGACAAAAGAAAGTGGAGCCAAAGAGCGAAAAAAACAAAAGAAAATGCACATTTGAACAGCACGACAAAATGGCCGCCGCAGGAAAAAAGGAAGCGCAGCACCACCACCACCAAGCGTTTACTGTGTTCATATTGAGTCGATTGTATTCCAGCGTCAAGTTGGTGGATGCCGAAATGTCGCCGTCGCCTTTAGCATGTTAGGATTGTTTTGCTTACAAGTGACGGACCAAACAAAACCAAAAAAGAAAAACGAACTAAAAGACAAAATTGGCCACCTCCAAAATATTTTCTCTGCAGGGCCTCTTAACAGATGTGAATATATAATTATGATTTAGAACTGATCCATTTTCAAGTCAATTCTCAATAAATCTATTGTAAAAGGTCAAGCAGAGAAATTCATAGAACAGCAAGTTCATTTGTTTGACTGCTGATCCATTTTACTCTCAACGACAACATCTTACTCTTGCCTGTGAACATTTTGACAACGACGGGGCACTTGACGCCGATGTCCTCACAGATCTGGAAGGAAAAAAAAGGGGGACAAGCTGAATCGAGCAGTTTCCTCCGACATGGTTGTCATGACGTTTCAGTCCTCACCTGAGAGAATATCTCAGGGGTCACGTCGGGCTGGGCGTTGAAGAAGTGCAGCATGTTGCTGGGGTGCTGGATGCGATTCTTGGCCGCCTGCTCGGGCGACGTGAAGCGGTTGTTCCTGGAACCGTGGAAGTCCTTGAAGCTGCTGGTGCCGTCCTCCAGATCATAGCACTGGCCTGGCACGATGGCCTGCTGCTTGGAGACGCTGCCCCCACACAAGCAAGACGTTGGGGTCGTATGGGACATTTCTTCTCGTCCATGACAATAGAGCGTCCACTCACCACACGTTCAGCTTTTGCGCAAACAGGAAGTTGCTGTTGAGGTGAGTGATCGCGCGGTCCACGGCATAACAGTCACCCATCTCCACCATGGCGGCACCCGGTTTGCTCTTCATGAACTTGATCTGCGAGGTTACATTCAAGTTAATTGTGCAAATCTGCTACGTTATGTGCGTGCAACATGGACAAAAAAAAAAAAAAAAAAAAAAAAAAAAAAAAAAAAGAGATGGACTGACCCGCTCCACGTTGCCATACAAACAGAAAATGTTGAAGACGCGGTCGGCGTTCATCTTCCCGGGGTCCAGTCCGTAGACCATGACCACTGGCGAGTCTGCGTGGGCCCCGTACTCGCCAGGGGGTGGCGGCGGGGCACCGTAGTTGGGCTGGTAGCTTCGACTGCCGCGGGCCCTCATCGGAGGTCCCATTCGGCGGCTCTCGTAGTGCGACGAGCCATAGCTGTCTTCATACCCATGGTACCCACCAAATGTTGGACAAGACGGACAAAGCTATTGCTTGGAGGTACAGGATGACGATTGTCCCGGAAGACGATTTATGATTGACTTACTGTATTCCGGGGGGTGGTCGCCGAGGAGGGCGGGCTGCCGCTGGCGCTTGTTAGGGTTGTGACCCATGTCGTCTTTGAGGGAAAAAATAAAATATGGAGCAGCCACATGGTAACACAACTTTCAACTTTCAAAAAGGAAGGTAAAATTAACACTCATGAGTGGAAGATACACAGGTATGTAGGGGATGAGTTCAAAGTGGCAATAAAGGGTCAAACCAAGACTAGAATGTGGAGAAAGTAAACACCTACCCGCGTTGCTTCCGTTGCCATCCAGGTCTCCATCTGCAGTGGGTACACAATATTGAAACACATTCAGGGAGAAGGCCGTGATAGACGCTCACAAAGTTAGTTAGCGCGCCGAGTGGGACAGGGGGTGGGGCGATTAAGTTAGACCGTCAGGAAAACAGTGTGGCAGGAGCCTGGATGAGGCCCTCCCATTCCAGGGCCTCGGCACGTGGTGTCACTGAACACCATGGTGGTGGTCCACACAGTGTAAAAAAAGTGAGGTGTGGCCATGTTGGGTGCTGACGAGGCTTTCTCGTGTTACTTACTGCAAGAGCACACACAGAGGAAGGCTTCACCACTCCATTACTCATTTCATCGCACACCCATAGCCTCTTTTGCCGAGGGGGAGATAGAAACAACCGGCCACCTTGGCGTCTTTACGAGTGCCGCCCGGTCCCATTTTCAGGCAGGTCCACCTTTTGGTTCCCTTTTTGGAACAGTCCGCTTAAGGAGGGGCGAAGGCTGCGGCCCCCTGAGGCAACATGGCCTCACGTGGGAGGAACTAGCCAGCTTCTAGAGACTCTGAAAGATGGGAGACAAAGCATCGATACAAGGAGGCATGTAGTGAAGGACGCGGCAGAAATGGGCCTGGGTGTTCTGTTCTGATGTTGTCAGCAGTGTCTTCATCAGTCGGCGCTCCGTGCTTGGATCAGTTGCGATGTGTGTTGGTGGTGTTGGCGAGTCAGTGTTGGCGAGTCAGTATGGCCTTTTTGTTTGTTTTGGGTGGGTGTGTTGTCCTCAGTAGTGTCAGCATCCATTTTGGGGTGGTGGTGGTAGGGATGATGATGATGATGATTGGAGGTGGTGGTGGTGGTGGGGCGGTGTGGTGTCGAAGCTTTCCGAGCACCTCAGTGTGTCTGGGACCAAGCGTAGCTCGGCACCTTCTAGACATGTGCGCTTCAGAGCGGAGCAGCGAGTGGGGAATAAAATCCTACGGAGTCTTGACTGATGGTGTGAGAGAGTGGTTGTGTCCTCTGTGTCGAGCACAACGTTGCAGCGGTGATGTTCGGCGTGTGTCTGCCGCTCGCATTTCGGTGGCTTTTGTGCGTTTGCGCACGAGTCTAACTGTTGGGGATCAGTTGTGTTTCCGGAAAAATACACTCAAGGTGAGGTGGGAGGGGCAGGAACATTAAAAGTGCACATTTGACAAACTGCGGGCTGTGTGTATACGAAGTATTTTTTTCCATGTGAATGCCTATCAAACTATGTGGAACAAGAAAAGTACCAAAAACAAACACGTCAAATGTTTTTGTATTCTTCTTACCTAAAATACATTGGGTAGATTTTTTTTAAATCATAATATGCGCTAAATTTGAAATAGTGGAAGTTCGCAAGTCCATAGAGTTCCTAAAATCACAATTTCACGACCCGGGACGAGGGCAAGCAAACAGACGTCCAATGTTGCTCATGAAAGGAATTACGGTTGTCAGATTTCTTCTTCATGCTCAAAGCACCACGAATAACTAAAAATAGCCCTTTGCGTTGAAAAGTATCACAATTTACACTGAATTTTATTCACGGCAATGCGATCGGTTCTATCAGTATATTCATTTTGTGTGTCTTCGTACATGGTTAACGACAGAAATCTGAATACCAGAATTTACTATTCAAGTAGAACCCCTGACTAATGAATGATCACAACTGTCATGGATGAATTTGAGGATTAAACATCTTCATTAACTATAAGGATTAAATATGTCTGTGTAGGCACTCAGTCGTACAGGAGGGGTGCATCGATGAAAAGGTTTCTTCAGCCGTCAACTGTACTTCTTTGAAGGTGTCGGACGTTTCACTCCTCACCCGACGAGCTTTGTCAACGAACTAAAGTTGTGCTGCTAACTGTGGCCATATATATATCCCTAATGTACAGAGGTGGCTGTGCCAGACCTCTGCTCTGATAGGTCCCTGCTCTAAGGTTGGGGGAGCAATAGATTACTCCCTGAAGCTAATCTGATTACTTCTTTTCGTCCGTCTGATTACCTCAGTAGCTCTTCGGATGAGGAGTGAAACGTCCGACACCTTCAAAGAAGTACAGATGACGGAAGAAACCTTTTCAGCAATTCTTAAAATGTGTCATTTTGTTGATGACACTTCAACCTACATGGCAACGGTATTTTAGTGTCCGTTCATCATATGGATTACTCAAAGCAACAAAAGGTAGGATATTAACTTTGTTCAAGCCGGCTGGACTGAACAGCCAAAGGCAAAACGCTAGCTACGGGCTACATGTAAAATGTTGCAGTTTCTCGTTCTTGACATTCCTGCCGGCTAATTTTGGTTGTTACTCAACTGATATAATAACTGTGTTTTGTGTAGAAGGTGCCCTCTGCTGTGTGACCAGATCATGTGTGTGACATTGCGATGCGCGGCGTTGCACGCGCAGTACGTGTGAGTTGTTACCTGGTCCACCCAAATTGGGATTGGTGTAGTCCCAAGTGTCTTGATCATTCTTAAACACATTCAACCGAGTCGGCTGAGGGAACAAAGCACAAATGCCACGTTAAATAACCGGGATTTTAAGGACAAACACTTGTGGAGTCATCCGGCTGTACCTTGGCGTATTCGATCTTCAGCGTGCAGCATCCAGAGTAGATGTCGGCGCCATTGAGGGATGCTTTGGCTCGTTGGGCACTTTGCACAGAATCAAATGTATACACAGTTAAGGTGCCAGTTGTCCACAGGAGCCCAAATCCAGCAATTTGGGGTGCTCCGGGTTTTTACACTTAAACAAACAAAAGAACATAATTTGACCTCACCGCAATATTATTATTAAATAGCCTTTTGGATGTGCTAAATTAGTCCAAGATGGTCCCCAAATAGGCAGCTGTCAGCAAGTGCTCACGAACGTTCCTTTTTTTTGTTGTTTTTGTGTTTTCTTTTGTCACTTTGAGTTGTAGTGCGTCATGTGGATTGTTTTTCAGGATTTTTGGCCACGACATTCATCAAGGAGGAGAGTCTGGTGAGTGGTTGCGCCAATTCGGCAGCACAAATACTCCAGTACTGTTTTTGATTTGTGAGAGATGTCAGTGCCATTTGACTTTTCGCGCCTGTAATGGGCAGCATTTTCACAGGCCCGCTTTGTTTAGCGCAAAAGTCAGTGCTGTTAGACAGTCTGCGGCTGGATGGATGGCTTGAGGAGCCAGCGATGAGAAGGAGCGTCAGCGCAGAGCGCTGATGCGTATGTGGATCTGTCGCGGCTTGGAATTGAAGCGGATTTACATGGGACAGGAGATGTGAGACAATCTCTTTTCGTCAATGAATGCTACAGCTTTGTGTTTGCTTTCAAAACTTAGCTTATAGAAGACGTGCACATTTCACCATAACGTCCTTCATCCACTGGTGAAAAGGACGCTATGATCCTCTCCTCTATCATCTAGAACTGCTTCATACGACAAAGAGGGTGCAGAAACTGCTTAAATTGAATGACTGTGTGTCTTTTGTGTCACATTATTTGTTATTTAGTATGTTTTCGTTGTTTTGACTGATGGCGCCGCAAGACTGGCTGCTGTTATAGCAAGTCCTATATCCTGTTGTTCTACTTATTTCGTTCCTCATTTTGCTGCTGTGAAATGTAAATTTTCCACTGCAAGACTAATAAAGGCTAATCCTTTTAATTATTGTTATTCAATAAGGATGGTTGATATCACCAATGGCAATATGAGTACTTACCTCTTGAGTAGGTACCTATATTTTTAAATATATCCTAGACTGCCTGTACTTCCGTTCACTATTCAACTCTCTGAAAGGATATTCTACCATGGCTTGCACACCGTTCTTCCTAAAGATGACAATTCTGTGAACAGGGCCACAGTTATTGCAGATGGTGTAGAGTACCTCCTGCAGAGAAAACAATCTTTTATAGACTGAGCAGATGTTGTGGCAAATCTTGAATTTTGACTGACTCACCGTGGTGATGGGATAGATGGGGTTCATGATGGTGAGTAACAGGATGTTGTTGACGCTCCTCGAGTCATCAGAGTCACCTGGCCGAGAGATCTTCTGGCTAGTGGAGTAGTTGATGAAGGCCGGGTGGCCGGCGATGTACACCTGGTTGTCGGCACCGTAAGTTACAGCTGTGGATGAGCCGTTCATGTCCTCATACTCCACCAGCGCCTGACGTTTCTTGGGCATCAGCACTACATAGCTTGTAAGAAGACAGAAGTGCAAACACAGTTTTGAGTATCAGTGGCAGGTATTTGCAAGAAAAAAATGTTAATACAGCATTACGGGTTAGGACCAATCATGTTTCAAATGCAGAAAATAGGACACTTGTGACTGGTCGTTTCCTAAAACATTTGACACTGTGATCTGTCATTCCCAGTCAGCATCAAGTAGAAAAATGGCAGACAAAAAACATGGCTATCGCTGCTTAACTCCTATACCACTATTGCAATGTCAATCAGAAGTTAAGAAAACCTTTCTTTTTGTCTCAAAATGGAGAAATTCCCAATTTATAGAAGAAACATTATGAAATTGAGAAGTACAAGTACAGGAAGTGCGCAAATAAATGAGAATATTTTGGGTTGTTGAGCCACATAGAACATAATGCCAAGAAAACGTTTGCCTTGACTTGCAGTTCAAACCCCACTGATCAAAACTACATTAAATATTGTTCTTTGACATAGTGTGAACATTTTAAGGAAACAATCATGGCAGATGGTGGGATAGGGTACTAAAAAAAAGCAAATCACATTTCCTTGATCAAAACAACAGACATTTGAGTCAGTTTCTTCACCTGATGGCTCCAAACTCTTGCAGAGCGTCCATTAGGTCTGACTCCGCAACACCATCTACCAGGCCTCGGACGTGCACCACTATGGACGGAAGAGTCTTGTGGGGATCTTCATAGCCCTATCACAGAAACTGATGGTTAGTTTGAATCAAGTGTAATAGACTACACATTCAAAACAATGCCACTAGGAGACTGATCTCCACAAACCGACAGGAGACAAAAACGTGAATGTGATTTCTAAAATTCTGATTTGCGAATGGGTCAGGGTTCACGTGATACATAGATCAACTAGCCGCCATATTGAACCGAAAGGGATCGCGTGAGTGTCCATGGAGGATGGAGCAGTGTTTAATTAAATGAGGTTAATTTAAAAGTTGCGGTGGGAATATTTTTTTTAAACTGCACCTCTGCGAATGTGTGTGTACCTATACACCTATTTATCGATATTGTTGTTTATTTAAAAAGACTGGAATGGCATATGCGCTACTCCAAAAGTCGCCAAGTCATGGAGAGGCTAAGGTTATGTAGCTTCCGGTGCGGGAACAAAGCGGGTTCGGGTAGGCCAAGCGGGAGCAAACCTCAGATTATTTCGCTATTTCGAGGAACATATCATAGCCGAATGGGTAATTTGGGGTGCAGAATATTCATTTTCACTATTATGCAGAACATAGGATATGATAGTTACAGTTGGGAGTTAAAAAGGTCACCGTTTAAGAGGTATTTGCGAAGCGGCGCTCATTTCAGCATGTTGCGCGCTCGATGTCGTGCGAGCAATCTAAATCGCATATACATAAACAAGCAACTCACCGTTGATATTCCGTCGGTTTTCTGTCTTTTGGTGGCACGGCCATCCTCGCCATAATATCGACTCGCCGCGGTTGCCATGTTGTCGCAGTTTTAGAAGGACAGTGGCTAATAGTTGAGGCTATGAAATGGGCTTTCAACTGCTAGCAAAACGAGGCTGTCGTCAAAACACGCCCCTCAATTTGGCATTGTCATGTCGGATAGGTGGACTTTAGTGTCAATCAACGCCACTCGCCGCAGCCAACCGGAAATAAAGTACCCAACGCGCTTTCTCGACGGTTTTACAAAGTTTGATTTTATCACTGATGTATTTGTCACCATACTCAAATTTCAACAGAATATCCAAACTGCATTGTGTCAAATGGATTATACACGAATGGGTTTTTGGGTAATATCGTTATATCGATGAAAAGGTTTCTTCAGCCGTCACCTGTACTTCTTTGAAGGTGTCGAACGTTTCGCTGAAGATCCTTCTTCAGCGAACTAAAGTCTTACTGGTAGTATCGGCCCTATATATATATATATATATATATATATATATATATATATATATATATATATATATATATATATATATATATATATATATATATATATATATATATATATATATATATATATATATGTGACGGGTGTCACAACAGTGACTGTCTTCATCTCCACGATGCTGCTGTATTAATGAAGACGAGACGCGTGGATGTGTCTTTTTATTTCTTTTATTTCTGCAACACAGTATGGCAGAAGGGATGGGTGAAGTCGCATGGGTTTCGTCTTGTGATTAACCTGAATCTCCTCGAGATTGTTCTCAAATGCAAAACATTGTAGATAACAAAACAGAATTAACAACGTGTGATCGTATAGTGGTTATTTACAGAAAAAGAGAATACAACACAAGTTCACTGTTATTTACAAGATGTCCCTGAACGCATCATGGGCGGAGACTCAGCAGAACACGCGGTGCGCTTGTAATGGCTGGCGCACAGTTCAACCAGCCACGGACACTCACGGGCAAATGAAACACGACACAAGAAACTAAATATTGTTCAATAAAAACGAAATGAAACAATTATTACCTGCAACACAGTATGGCAGAAGGTATGGGTGAAGTCGCATGGGTTTCGTCTTGTGATTAACTGCGCAATAGAAAAGCACTATGAAGCTAAGTTCCACTCGACAAAACGTGAAGTAAATAATGACACAAAAAGTAATCTGGACTCGAATGAATAAGGGAACTAATTAGATAACACTAGACAGTAAAAAAGGGGAAACAAAATAAGATATTGTCATGAAAATGCGCGTTAATCAAGACCAACAGAAAATTGCGACTCACCCTGAATCTCCTCGAGATTGTTCTGGAAACTATGGGCGGGACATAGTGCCACACTGTGCGCCGTTGCGTCACTTCCTTCATAATTTAATAATCTAAGCGCACAACTCCGTTACATACACCCCCCTTAAATTATGCAGAAGTGAGGCAACATACACACGGAAGACAACAGAAAGACCAACAGGCACAATAGACAAGGTTATCGGGCAAGGATGTACAAGAATGCTGTCTAATTATGTCACTCATCTGACCAACTACGTCAGGTGACTGGAGTAAGGGATCTGTCGCCGGTGTGTCAGGGTCTGTGTGCTCGTCGGAGATGCACTGTACTGGGTCTGGGAAGGAACTCTGTCCCCACTAACATAAGTGGCCTCAGCTCGCACCTGCCCATTCCCCTCTGTACAAACTACATCACCCTGCATAGCACTACATAACTGTGACAGACTGGAGAAAGGTATCTGTTGCTGGTGTATCAGTTGTCTGTGCGCTCGTCGTAGATGCACTGCACTGGGTCTGAGAAGGAACTCTGTCCCCACTAACATAAGTGGCCTCAGATTGAACCTGCCCATTCCCCTCTGTACAAACTACACCACTCTGGATTGCACTACACAACTGTAACACGGTTGGGAAGCCTCTACCTCTACCAACACACTCATTCAAAGGTGTGCTACTTGTTACTTGTAAGGAGCTCATTCTTAGCCTTAACACACAAAAACACGTAAATGAAAAAAAACACACTAATTGCAAAACAGCAGGTAGACAATTAACACACTACATGTATTTCCAAAACGGGGGTCGACACACCGTCCACCGAGTGATGGGACTGCACAGCGTCTTCATTGTGCAGCATCGCGGTCCCAGTCCGAAGTGGAGAGTCACTTGTGATCCGGGTCACGGCACCAATGTGACGGGTGTCACAACAGTGACTGTCTTCATCTCCACGATGCTGCTGTATTAATGAAGACGAGACGCGTGGATGTGTCTTTTTATTTCTGCAACACAGTATGGCAGAAGGGATGGGTGAAGTCGCATGGGTTTCGTCTTGTGATTAACCTGAATCTCCTCGAGATTGTTCTCAAATGCAAAACATTGTAGATAACAAAACAGAATTAACAACGTGTGATCGTATAGTGGTTATTTACAGAAAAAGAGAATACAACACAAGTTCACTGTTATTTACAAGATGTCCCTGAACGCATCATGGGCGGAGACTCAGCAGAACACGCGGTGCGCTTGTAATGGCTGGCGCACAGTTCAACCAGCCACGGACACTCACGGGCAAATGAAACACGACACAAGAAACTAAATATTGTTCAATAAAAACGAAATGAAACAATTATTACCTGCAACACAGTACGGCAGAAGGTATGGGTGAAGTCGCATGGGTTTCGTCTTGTGATTAACTGCGCAATAGAAAAGCACTATGAAGCTAAGTTCCACTCGACAAAACGTGAAGTAAATAATGACACAAAAAGTAATCTGGACTCGAATGAATAAGGGAACTAATTAGATAACACTAGACAGTAAAAAAGGGGAAACAAAATAAGATATTGTCATGAAAATGCGCGTTAATCAAGACCAACAGAAAATTGCGACTCACCCTGAATCTCCTCGAGATTGTTCTGGAAACTATGGGCGGGACATAGTGCCACACTGTGCGCCGTTGCGTCACTTCCTTCATAATTTAATAATCTAAGCGCACAACTCCGTTACATATATATATATATCCCTATTGTCCATACATGGCGGTGCTGGACACTGCTATGATGGGTCCCTGCTCTCAGGTTAGGGGGAGCAGAGGGCTATTCCCTGCGGCTCCACTGTACAGAGAAACATCCGCCAGCAGTCTCGTCCTCACCACTGAGACTGCTGCTGGGGTTGGGACAGATGTAAAGAGAGAAGTCACATCGTAAGATGCCAGTGTTTCCTCAGGTTCCAATATGAGGTCTTTGATACTCTCTACAAACCCTGTGGTGTTCTCTACGTGATATTGTTACCAACCAACGGCGCAAAGATAGTTTTTAAATATTTGGCTACATTGTGAGGCTGATGAGGTGATACCGGAGCAAGTGGGGCAATCAGGCCAGTCGTTAGTCAGGACAATAGGAACAATCAGTGAAGCCGCTGGGAGTAGCCCTCTGCTCCCCCCAACCTGAGAGAAGGGACCTATCATAGCAGTGTCCAGCACTGCCACGTCTGGACAGTAGGGATATATATAAAGGGCCGATACTACCAGTAAGACTTTAGTTCACTGAAGAAGCATCTTGGATAAGGAGCGAAATGTCCGACACCTTCAAAGAAGTAGATGACGGTTAAAGAAACCTTTTCATTGATGCACCACGCAGACGTATACACGTTATACTTTCAATACCTTCACAATCATTTTTGTGAAAATTGAGTCTTCCGTATGACTACCGTCGGGGCATACAAAAATCCAATTGGTCTGATGGGCTATTTGTAAGCTTATTTCAATGTGTTAAATCGCTGACAATTGTTCGAGGTAATCAAACTCAGTCAATTTTTTCATTAGTCTTCTGTGAACCTTCCTGTGTATTGTAGGCAAGCAGCTTTATTGACATAGCATGCTTCGGTCATGTTTTACTTCCTTCCAACCAATATTTAACTTGGAGAGAAAAAAATAGTCTGTATTAGCATACGTAACGCTGCACATGCGCAAATCCGCCACCTGTAATATTTTATCTTATGTAGACAAAATTGTCTTCAATTGTCAATGCTGTACTGTAGTAAATACCAGTTCCCAATGGAAAATGCAGTACACCAAAAGGCCACAAAGTTTTGTTGGAGAGATTTACGTAAAAACAAAACTGCTGCCACTTTAACAACTGTCCAAGCAGCCCTTCCAAAAAAAAAAAATATCACCTTCAACCAAATTTGAAATACACAGAAACAAAGTGAAAATCAAAAGCATGAAATGTCTTTTGTGCGTGGGGGTGCAGGACAGAAATGTAATCTGTGAAAGAATACAGGCATGGTTCATCTGCCTCATGGATGGTTCAAAATGTTAGTAACAAAGGACCCAGTGTTTGAATTGGTTAAAAGTCCACTCCAAGATTTAGCCTGAACCAACAACAAAAAGACATGAAACACCAGGGGAGAACATCCTCTCAAACTGCACATTGTTTCTAGAAATTAAACCTCACATGGAAATCAACATGGAGGGCTGTTATAAAACCGGACGGGGGGGTAGGAAACAGGTTGCCGCATTAGTCTTGCTCTTCACTCAGTTGGCGGCTCGTCCAGGACTTCGGTTTTGATTTGTTGAACGGGAATACTGAAACAGAAACGCAAAGGAATCAGTTTGCTGCAGAGGAGAAAGGAAGACCGAAGACAAACAAACACCCTGACACAACACATTCATTCAGCTAAGTCACTTGGTGAACATCTTGTGAGGAATAACTTGTTGGGTTACATGTTAGTGGCCCATGTCTAAAATGAGGACTGAATGATGCAAAGTCAATCCCGTTTGTCACACGACTTAAAAATTGGGCCAAAGCTTGAGCTGTGGGGACAAAATTGCAACACTGTCCGTCAGAAGCCACGGAAGTCCTTGGGGGGGGATGGAGGGTGGTAAGGAGTACAACTTGTCTGGCTGGCCCGCAGCGCACAGGGCTTCAGATGAAGATTTCTGCCCATCTAACACATTCGCTCCTCTGAGATAACACTCACGGCACTCTCGAGCATGCGCATTCACAACTTTTACTCTGTCACCACCACCCCTGTTCCCGCTGTACATCATTTGCTTTGACCATAGTAGATAAGAGCTGGTCATGGGAGGGAGGGTAGGGTAAAGAGGTTGGGGTGGGGAAGTAAATGGTGGGGTTGTTGTTACCTTTGGAGACACTGGCAGAAACAACAAGTACAGAGAAGCGAAGGACGAAAGCACTGAAGGACGGATGACTACGCTCTTGTAGACTGATCTCTGGTCAGCTCGCTCTCATTTTCAGAAGCTAAGACAGAGGCCGCCGAGCTCTGGTAGGTACGTAGTAGGGGGTCTGGTAGGTAGGTAATGGATTTTAAATGGTTGAACTCTGAATTGTTCGTGTCGGCGCTCTGGTAGATCTGCCGGCTGGCTGGCGGCCTTGGGTGACTCTAGGAGAACAATTGTAAGAGTGCACGGGCCGATCTCGTCTGAGCGTGTGCGTCGGTCGGACAGACGGTCACCCATTCACTGTGCGGGGGGAGGTTCTCGCTGTCTAACGCCAGGCGAAGGCTGATCTCAGTTCAGCGCTTAGTCACCCTCCCGCAGGATGTACACACCGCCAGCTGGCAGACCCTGGGCCTGGGATCAGCTGTAGTGTCAGCGCAGTGCGCAGCTCCCAGCACACACTTTAAAGAAAATATAAAAAATAAACAAAACTGTGCGGCAAAGATGCTCAAATCTAGCTGCAGCTGTTTTTTTTCTAAATTGTCTCGCCACACTCAGGCCGGGAATCCCTCATTCATAGCACGTATTCACGTTTAGATGAACCACATTTTAATTACTGATGAGAATTTAGCAAAGCAAGAGAACGTCGACAGTTCACACACTCTTTGGCTTCAAGCAAGACTCGATTTAACAGCTGAACCCAATCGTCAGTTATTCGACCCTCGACCTCGAACAAGTCTCATCGCAGCCCTCTATTGACTCTGTTGACCTGCAACGGCAACATGGATGACAGCCGAGGTGGAAGATCGTATTCAGATGTGTCGGCGCCGACCGAGGGTTCGGGGTCTCTGGTCACTCATCTCAGTGTGGACAACGATGATGAGACACGGCCAGTTTGGATGGAAGTCTTGGTCAACATGCTTGCCTGAAGCTGCGACTAGCTGGAACTGACCCTCTCCTAGAACTCAACAGCTGTGACACCAGCTGCGATATGACAGATTCATTTTGAACCACCCAGTGCGTGGCTTCTTCCTGCCAAGTGTTACCTGACGGGACTAAATGCGAGAACGCAACTACATGGCCAATATGTGGGAACAAAAGCCTGGACGTTTACCTGTTCCTCGTGTGATTGGCCGAGGGGGATCGAGAGCGGGAACGGGAGGCGGTGCGCCCTCTTGGTGCAGACCGGGACCGAGAGCGGGAACTGGAGCGACTTAGAGGAAAAAATATAAAAAATAAAACCCACATTTTAGACTTCACTAAAACAATAGACCCAATGAAAAGATGACAAAAACTAACCCAAGACACCCAGGGCCTCATTTGACTTTTAAACTAAAGACAGGCCAGGTCAGCCAGAGTTTGCAGAAAAAGTAAAAGTGAGGGATCCCAGCCAAGAGAAATTAAAATAGCGCAAAATGACATTGTCCTTCCGCTATCACTCTTGTGTAGTCATCCCGGATAATAAATAATGTTCCTCCGAAGTGGCCCGTGACAAAAAAAAAAAAAAAAAAAAGACTTTGATCCACTTTGATCTCTCTTCCACGAAATCATTAAAGTGTGACAAATGCGACGGTGTTTAGCGCAAGTTTACGGGCGAAAAGCAAGGTAAGGGAGCATATTTGTTTTTTTCCTTTCATCACGTGGTATTTTACTCCCCGAGCGATTCCGATTGTCAACGGAAGCAACCGACATAGACCAAAACACACGAAAGCATGCAGACTCAAGCACTACGCATTCTGATCATCCTATTACCCTTCAAAACTAATGTTTTAGCGGTTGAATGCGGAAATAAAAGAACTTTTATGTAAAAATAGAAAATATCACTTTGGCAGAAAAATAAATGGGCAATTCCACTAAATAGCAGACGCCTGGGATCCCTGAAAAGTGTACTCTGCGCTAACTGTGCTTTCCGTTAGTCTCAAATTGTTTTTGAAGTCAATGCAAATTCTATGATTTGACTGGATAACATTTCAGGTTAATGGAGAAAAACAAAAAAAAATTGGATCTCATCTCAAATGTAAAAACAAACACTAGTTTCACAATACTAAATCGTTTAGGATTGAACTTTACGACAGAGAGAAAACTTGGCAGTAAACAAGGTTTCTTTTGGGGTGTTTAACGTCTTTGTCTTGGGTTGCCTTTACAATATATATATATATATATATAAAAATAGTCAAGCCGATTTTGACCAAATCTTCAAGAGTCGACTTTGTATACGCAATAGGGAGGCTACTTACACAACTACAAACAGATTTTGCGACTTTGGAAGTTAGCACAAGTCGTTAACACCCCAAATTTTAAAGTGGCCTACCTTCTCATTGGAGTCCTGGACTTGGAGCGTGCAGGAGATCCCGACCTGATGTTATAGCAAAGACAAGAGGGTGAATATCAAAGGTGTGGTGGAGACCGCTGACATTTTTATGACCTCGGAGCACGGACACACCTGCTTCTGCGCCTGGAGTAGGATGGAGAGCGACGACGGCTCCTGGAAGAGATTCAGAAAGAACTTTTGGATGATCATATCACACAGACAAAAGACTTATTCAAGTAAAAATAATCACATCATTAAGTTGATAAATATGAGGATTCTCAACAACCATATCTGATTTCAGTCTTACCGGCTGCGGCTATGGCTGCGAGAGTGAGAACGGGATCGGTAGCGACGCCCTCGAGATCGAGACCTGGAGCGTGACCGAGAACGGGAACGAGACCTGTTGTCGGAGACATAGTTGAGTTAAAAAGATAAACAAATCAAAATTATATATTGTGGGATTTCCCCAACACGCTGCAAAGTGCATCCTTGATCACCTGCTCCGGCGGCCGCCTCCTCCTCCTCCTCGCTTGCTGAAGCGGTAGCAGTCGTAGGCGTAATGGCCGCGGTCCCCACATTGGTAGCAGCGGTCGTTCGGGTCAAACTGACGTCGGCTGGGGCGTCCGCGGCCTTTTCTGGACATGCCTGTTGACATCTCCACACGTACACGTGAGCCGCACAAGAGCCTGTGGAAAATAAATAGCCCATTTTAACAAGATTCGATTCACATATAAATAAATATCGTCAGAGCTGATTTGCACGATGAACAAGAAATTGATTGCAATCATAATCATACATAATGGGATTTGCTGGATTGAAATACGGTCTTGGTACAGCATATATTTCCTATGTGGAAATGTAAAAGAAAACCCCATATTTGTGCAAAGCCTGTAATGTGTTCACAAACATTAACTTCTGCTTTTTACATATTATTTCATCATCTCACACAAGTGTTTACGAGACTTATACTTCATCAAATGTACTCACTTTCCATCCATGCCTTTGACGGCATCCTCTGCATCTCTTGTGTCCTCAAACTCCACAAAAGCAAACCCTGGTGGGTTACGGGCCACCCAAACGGTTCTCAGTGGCCCATAGTAGCTGAAGGCCCGCTCCAACTCTCCTTTGGCGGCTCCATTACCAAGGTCACCCACATAGACCTTGCAGTCGGCTACCCTGGACGAACTGCGTGATGAGGAGTAGTAGGACATCTTCTGGCTGAGGTGAGAGGGTGGGAATGAGGAGCCATGAGTAAAAATACGGTTTCAATTACCTTGATATTAAACATGTAAGAAATAAGCGGCAGTTTCCGGGATGTGGGGAGAAATTAATGGAATTTATATCTCAAAGTGTAACTTTTTTTTCCTCCAATACGAAAACATTGGGGTACTGAATTACACCAGTCAGAGATGGCCCAAAAATTAACATTTATTGTACAATTAATGCATTTTGATATTCCGGGTTGAGTGAACGCTGGCGCGTGTGGCTAACGCTGCTCACCCGCAGAAAAAATATCCTGTGACTGTAAAGTGTCCTTGGGAGTTTTGAAAGGCGCTTATAAATGAAATGTATTACTATTACTATTGGATTAAACGACTGGGGATACGGATGGAAAACGAAATAAAATAAATCGGTTATGGCGTCATCATACGTCCTGCACCGCGAATAGTTACGTTATGTTGGCCGATGGCTATACCCACTGTCTGAAAATAAATTACATATCCTGACAGTTTGGATATATTTTTATTGTATAAAACTTAGGTGCATGAAACTATGGTTGACCAGTCGTATGGTCAGTCGGTAAATATCCGTTTGCAGTGTGACTGTCTGCGGCAATTTCGACGACTCGCGTACGTTCATGGTGGACGTAGCGTCGACGCTCAACGCGATGTAAAATTTGTTTCCTAATCGTCAACATGTAATCCACAGTCGTGTGTAATGCCCCAAACGCGAGTTAAAACTACCATGCCCGCGGTATTGCAGCAGAACATTTCAGGCGTTTAATGGAGGGCGATTAGTGGAAGGCCTCGCGCGCGGCCTGCTCCACAACAATGGCGAACACGCGCGTTTACTTGCCTTCTTCCGCGGTTGCGTCGACGATCTCCGATTCACCTTCTAACCTTACCAAGTACACCCCACCAACCGAGGAAAGGCTCCTTCAAGTAGACCCCAGAGTTGGTCGCTTTCAAACAACGAATGATTCGCACAAGATAAAAGACAGCGCCACCGTGAACGCCTTTAACGGTTTTCACGATTGACTCTCGACAGAGGGTGAATGAGGGTGACTGTCGAACATCCGGGTATGAGAGGGAAGGCCTGGGTTGTTACCATGTGATTTCCGCAGGAACCACGTGCCCAGACCCCACCACTTCCGTCTTGGATATCCGCCCACGACGAACGTTACACAGGGTTTTAAATGTAAAATGTAATATTCTTTCAATTAAAAATACTACACGGAGGTGGCGGAAATGTAAAAAAATGTTGAATTAGATCTGTTTTTTGATTCAAACTAAAAATGGCACGCTGATTCTAAAATCACAGTTTTTTTTCTTCCATCTACATGTTCCCTCTGCACAGTTTTAGCAAAGAAGCTATACTTTATTCTTAAAGGACAACCGACGCCTCCAGACAAGTTGTGTCCACAATTTGTAAAACCACTTCAAATGACTTCTACTGAGCGTATTTTACAAAGATTCCACCGCATATAGCTATATTTTACGTTTTAAGACTCATGCTGAATATTCAGGAAGTCTTGTTTTTGAGTTGGTGACGATTCCTGACATCACGTCACGTCAGGAACACCACCGACAGAGAAAACAACACACAAGGCATTTTGGGTACTTTGTTTGGTCTGAAAACTTCGTGTTGATCCGTGTTGATGATGAAATTAGGAAAACACATAAATGACGCGATGTTGAATCGTTGTGTGTTGCACCAAGACTACGATTTGATTCTAGTTGACACAAATTCCCAGCAGACAAATCAGCCCATTTCCAACGGAGCTTGGGCGCCATCTTGTGAATTTTTTGGTGGGATGCTTCACATCAGTCCTGACGCCTCAAATAAAAAGGAAGGACTTCTTTAATCGATTGCAAACATTTATGCTTTCCTCTTCAGAACTATTTGAATCATATTCATAACTAGATGAGTAAAAAGAAAGCATCTTCTCTGAATCTGAAGCCATTGTTTTGATTCTCAAGCAAGGCAAGATGTCTTGGCGTGATGTCAAGAACGAGGGGGCGGGACCTTCTGAAACTGAAACAAAGTTTCAGTTTCAGAAGGATCTCAGAACGTTTCAGTGAAACGTTCTCAGATCATTTTGAAGTAATTTTGGGAGACTTTAAGTCATTTTTATTGGTGTTTTTCATTTGACTAAAAATATCAGCCTGCGTGTTTTGGGTATTTTAGATGCTATAAAACGTGTCGGTTGTCCTTTAAGTGTATTAAGAAGTGCCAGTTTATAAATCCAGAACAAGGAAATAAAAATCTCTCGAAAAAACTATCACAAAACTTGTCTGAACAAAAAAAACAAAAACAAATCAGTGTTTCGATTTTGACAATCTCATGGCCCTGTCCTGTTTACATTGTTTTTCAATTCTCCAGATGGAGAGCTGCTGTCTTTGTAAATTCCGTGTTTATTAAAAAAAAAACAAAAAAAAACTGCCTTTCATAACTTTGCTGCTGTGAACTGAATTTCTCCATTGTGGGACAAATAAAGGCTATCTAATCTAATGTAATTTAAAGAACCGTCTCCAAGAAACAGTCCTAGTCTGACTCACCGTTCTGAAGTTTGAAATATGAATCTTACCTTCTGGGCGGAGTTAAGATGTTTTTACTATGGTGCACCAATATTTCTTCCCTCACAACAAAAACTTGCAGTACAGTACTGCTTTTTGCTTTTTTAAATGTGCCCAAACGATAGCCGACCAGTCCATCTGTGCATATTGCATACCCAGATATTATTAGTCCTTGGTGTAGCAAGCTTGTCAATTAAAGTTTGCTGGCATAGGCTCCAACTCACCCACAATCCAAACAAGGACCTGGGCGATACAAGATGTTTGGATGGGTTCATGTTGTGCACAAAAACAAACCCAGACACGATCTGCCTTGAAAATAAATAATATATATTCAAATAAAATCAACTTCTGTTGTCCATTATTCTCTTCTTTCGGTGACACATTACACCTCATGCCATGTTCTGAAAAACAAGCATATTTTTTAAATATATTTTTATACATTTGATATAAAACTTAAATATTATTCGGGTTAAAGATTTATCACAGCTCTGAATAAATCTCCATCTCAATCACATCTTTTTTTTTGTCTGCAAAGATTCAGGCAGAGAAAGAGAAATATTCACTCACAGACAGAACAACGAGAAAAAGGACAGGGAACACAAACACAACAGTTATTGTACATCAACAAAGACCTCCGGCATGGCTTTGAGAAATTACCTTAAAATCAACAAAACAGACTTTGACTTTTACAGTTCCTCCAAGATAACGCCAAAGTAGACTTGATTTTCATGTCGCTTTCTACTTTTATCCACACAGTGCGAATGATGGGCAAAATTGGTCCTATGAAATGCACCCATAAATGTCCTTCACATGCTGCTATAAACACATAAACCATAACGGTTCATCATGCAACTGGAGAGGACCATGGCGATCCCCCATCCCCCACTCACACACACTAACACAGAGACACACATCAGGGAGAGTAAAAAGGGTATCACATATAACTAGAGAACAGTAAATGCCGCAGCTAAACAGTATAAAAGTTTCTTGAACCGTCGCACAACTGGCAGACGGTCCTGCTCCAGCTCTGTAGGTTGTATTCTATCCACGTTCCATACCCTTCCTTCATGTAAACATGCTACATATCGTATACTCGAAACAACTGCCACAAAAGGGAGCGGGATGAGGAGGGACAAAAACACTGGCACATGACAGAGGTGACCTGACATTGAGGAAGCTAAAAAAAGACAAGGTGTGCTGGGAATCATTATTTTTTTTCCACCATATGGTGCACTTATTGGTTAATTTGTTATTTAATAGGTCTGTAAAGTAAGCATAAGATCAGTTTGGTCCAACATATAGGCCCTTGATGTATCCCATTTCTTTAGCATAATGCTCTTCTCATATATTTTATTTTGTTAGTTCAATACTTATTAGAAAAAGGCCGCCTCCTGACATTGGTCTGGTGTACTGTAAACCATTTTTCATTCAACTGATAATAATAATAATAATAATAATAATAATAATAATAATAATAATAATAATAATAATAATAATAATACATTTCATTTATAAGCGGTTTTCAAAACTCTCAAAGACACTATACAATCACAGGATATTTTTTGATAAGTGGACAATTGTATGTAGTCCATGATATAAAAATGTCTTTCATTTGGACAAAGGGAATGAGTGAATGATTCCCAACACAGAGACAGACACATTTCCTGTATTGCACATAATGAAAGCAATGACGTGTGGTCACTCTTTCTTTATATCACTACATCAATAAATCTTGAAATAAATTCTCTTCAACTCAAAGCGACAGCGCACATGGTTATCTCGGCCCATTTGATACGCTCGCTAATAATATTCTTTGAGACTGGTATCAAAGTCTCTATTGTCAGTAACGACGTCTTGTAAACTACTTGGAGTGGATTTGTGCGCACTGAGACCACTGTGATCATGGTTCAGAAGTACAAATTAAGATAATTGGAGCTGCAAAGAAAAATATACAAAATGACCTCTAGTAATGTTACAAAGTTTGCTTCATTCACGCAAAATAAATTAAGTGGTTCTCATTTCACAATAACAGATTGCACCAAGCAGATTGTTACAGTAAACAATCCAGAAGACGTTACTGTACTTGTGTTGCTTCTAAACTAGGCTCATATATTAAACTCTGCACATGGGTAAGAATGTTTACAGTGTGAAAAACAGCACACCTGGACACAAATAATGTTTGTTTATCAGTGGCGGACCGTCAAGGCCTGCAAAGCCTTCTCTGCTGGCTTAAAAATATCTAAATCACAGACTGACGTTAATTATATTTTGTCCGTGAATTCTTATTAAATAATTCCAAATTGTTTGTCAGCTTCCTTTCATTACTTTCTCCTGTTGAGCTTCTTCCAAATGTGTGTTTTCGTAATTAAGCGTTTAATCAACATACCAATTTCAGTCATTATTTGTTACCAGGGTCAGAAATCTACCTGGACGCCTTCACAATCAGTACTGCGTGTACCAACGCCTTCTTAAAGGGGCTGATCAAAGTCAGAGTTTTCGCAAACGATTATTGGCTCGTCACATGATTGGCGAGTCACGAGCCAATCATAGTTTGCGAAAACAGCTCTGACACAAACCGGAGTGACAATCGCATACTGGCCAGAGCTAGCACACTGAATCGGTACCGAGCTACATAAACAAATATATTGTATTGATTTAACAGTACTTTTGTCAACTCACAATGGCTGAATGAGGAGAAGAAATGGATTTGGTTGCGGATTAACTGTTAAAGCCATTTTCAAGATAGATTTTTCAAGGAAAAAATGGACATCATTAAGAAAGGTCGGTCAGTTATTTCCTGGATAATGGTACCCTCGAGTGGACTTGTAGTAAATCACACCAAACTTTTTTTTAGTCTGGATTGATTCAGATGGAGCATGACTGAATGCCAAGCGATAAAATCCACGGCCCGCCACTGATGTTAATGTAGTTGGAAACTGGTTGTGGTCTATTTTTTTTAAGTACGTATCTTAAAAATTCTAGGGTCAGGGTTCAGGGTTTAGGGTCTAATGAGTCTTAGTGCTCGTGTTGGGTTGAGTTGATATTAGAACCCTCCTGTGCAGGATTAGTATTATGGTTGGGTTAGGACTTTAGTGGTTGTGTTTTTTTAGGGTTCAGATATCTATAGGGCCTTGGGTTAGGTGTTTAATAAAGGATTAGAATTAAGTGTGATGATTCAGGTACAGGGCGGCCCATTACCGGCCCCTGGTTAGCACGCCGGCTTCACAGTGCTTCACAGGTCGCCGGTTCGCATCACGCTCCGGCCTCCCTGTGAGGAGTTTGCATATTCTCCCCGGGCCTGTGTGGCTTTTCTCTGGGTCCTCCGGTTTCCCCCCACATTCCAAAAACACGCATAGCAGGCAGATTGAATACTCTAAATCAGGGGTGTCCAAAGTCGGTCCTCGAGGGCCGCCGTCCTGCCTGTTTTCCAGCTCTCCCAGGAGCAACACACCTGATTCAAATGATCAGCTCATCAGCCAGCTCTGAAGCAGCATCAAAATGGTCCTGATGATTTGAATCAGGTGCGTTGCTCCTGGGAGAGCTGGAAAACAGGCAGGACGGTCATTTGGTGTGAAAGTGAGAGTGATTGGTAGTTTGTCTTTGTGTACCCTGCGATTGGCTGGCCACCAATTCACCCTGCCTGGTGCCCGGAGACAGCTGGAACCACCCGCGACCCTAATGAGGAATAAGCGGTACGGAAAATGGATGGATGGTTCAGGTATAGTGATGTTCGAACCTTTCGGTTGGGGGTTTAGTGTTAGGGCTTTCAGTGATACAGTTTTGGTGGTGTGCCATGTTTTTTCATATAAAATATCCCTTAGCTCAATGTGGTTATAGGAAACACTGCACAAAGTTACCCATGGACCACGTGAGATTCTTCTTGAGGACCACTAATGGCCGACTGCTCACAGTTTGAGAAACACTGTTCTAGAATCCACAGGTGAGGTGGCTGGAAAGACACAAATGCAAATATGGCTTTTTACAGTACAGTTCAACTTCCACGTATGAGGTGATGTTGCGGCTACACATGCTGAAGAAACCCCCACCCACCCAAACTCAATGTCTAGAGGTGGATCTGGTTACTGTGGAAACCGTGCAAGATAATGGCAGAGCCCGGAGCACTTTGATTCCTCCCACGGAGTCCACTTGGGGGTTCATATCGCTCTGGATGTGCGTGTCTCTATTTACAAGTGCTTTCATTCTGATCCGTCCATTAGCTGCGTAAACACTTAACAAGCAAAGTCATTGTAAACATTCCACTCTTCTTCCCCTTTGCCATACCATCTTTGTCCATATGAACTTCCTTGGCATCCACACAATATCCACTCCTGGTTTTCTCACCACCCAAACACTTCCTTTTTTTGCCTCTGATTCTCACTGTCACTTTATACATTGGTACATGTCTTCTGTGTGTGTGGTGTGTGTGTGTGTGTGCGTGTGTGTGTGTGTGTGTGTGTGTGTGTGTGTGTGTGTGTGTGTGTGTGTGTGTGTGTGTGTGTAAGAAAGAGCCCTCTCGGCAGTGGTTCTCAAACTGGGGTCCCAGGATCCCAAAGCCATAACTCCAAAGTCTGAAAAAGGTATTAGCAATAAATTATTATATATTTTTTTTTTTAAAAATGTGTTTCTATAGATAACTGACTAACAGTAAAAAAACGTAAATAAGGGAAAAAAACTTTTCCTTACCAATTTAAATGTTTTGATTTGATAACGTGTTATGTGTTATAATAATTTATACATTTCTGCATTCATCATTTTTTTGAAGAGCATATTTTCCCCCAAAAAGTCTCTTTTTAGGTGTTGTTGGTTTTGAGTGAAATATTCAGACACTAACACGTTATTGACAATTCAAACCGTTTTGATGAAAAAATGGGCGTGCTATTACGAGAATAACACATTTTAGAAATTCAATTTAAAATATCACTGACTTTCTTATCCGGTTAAAATACAACTTTATACATGTATGATGAAAATTTTTCATCCCTGCAAACTTTTGATTATTCTTGAAAAATGCAAACTCATTTTCATGCCATTTCATTCAAGTTCTAGTTAAAAAAAACATTTCCTTGACATTTAGGGGAAGATAAATTGAAACGAAATGACAGTTTGTCCAATTGAAAAGTGTTGCCTTGGAAACATTTTCAACTGACCCACAAGGTTTGAGAACCCCTGCTTAAGACCTGTATTCCGTTTAAATATGTATAGAATGTGTCTCCAGCTTAGAAGCCCGGTATGTGGCAGTAGGCCTCCAGGCTGGAAAAAAGAATGTAGAGGAACCACAGTCCCAGGAACAGTAGACTTGTAAGAATACGGGATAGTCGAGACCCCCCCAGCTCGCCTCCGATGGTGGGCCGGCGCCGGAATAGTAGCACGCCCATACAGATGAACGCAAAGATGGTGAAGAGCGTAACGGAGAAGGCCAATGAGCCCGGTTTCACTTTGAACTCTTTGCCTTCGATCTTCCAATAGATGGCGGCCACCGACCATGCCACGCCGATCCCCAGGAAGACATTGACGGCGTTGCTCCCCGTCACGTTGCCCACTGAGGCATCTGCGTGCTGGTCTTGGATGGCGGCCACTTTGCTAGCAAACGTGTCTGCGGAGTAAACGAGACACCGGTGGAGTGTTGTTTATCAGTGTTAGAGATGTTCACTTGGACACTGTGAACAAAGGCCGGAACACAAGAAAATTGTCTTTTACTACCGGCAGGAGGTGCAGTTTTAATGAAGCCACTTTGTGTGCGCTTCTTTGACCGACGCCAAACCTCTGCAGCCCTCTGCCAAGCTATTTATTGAGAGTCTATACACATTTAAGTGTGACATTTGTAAAACATTGTCTTCTTGATTATGAATGCCACGCCCCTGGACATCCCATGGTATAAGCACCAAAATCCATAAACCAACAGAACATAGACATTTTAATGGGTTGTATTTCCATGAACTGATAGATTTGTAACCTGGCGAATGAGCTCTTCCGGTGAAGGAGTTTAACAAGCCCTCCCTTCCGCCCAAGGCTAGATTTCTTTTAACAGGCTGTGTCTGTTCACCTCAGATTGACCCCAGATTTTATGTGCTTCCATTGTGGGCCTTGTGTTCGGCCAACTAAGCACACAACAGCATGACACGTTTAAATGCGATAACTTCTATTCTGTCTCTTCTCTATCAATCAGTAACCACAGTGAATGATCCAAACAAAAATGACAGAACCAGCTGGCCAGTTGGGGAGGACAAAGCATCCAAATTTACTTCACTCACCAGGAATGGACGTTCCAAGGGCCACAAAAACGACGGCGGTCACAGAGTCTCGAAGTCCCACTGTGCAACCGAAATGCGACGCCAGATCCCCGATGATGGCGGTCAGCAGGCCGATGACGCTAATGGAAACGATGAAACAGGCCCAGCCATTCCAGTATTCGGTAGGTGGCACACAGGCGAACAGAACCTTCCAGAATACTGTGAGAAAATGCATGACGTAGTCATAGCAGGAGGGGAGATGATCCTCACGGCCTTCTTCCTCATCATCGTCACCTTAAACAGAGGGAGGAAGATGCAGAAGCTCAATGAAGTTTACGTTGTCCACCGGGTGGCTACAATTAACATTTATCAGGATTGGATGCACAAATTTGGGGAGTCGGTTGAGACACACCATCACTTCAAACTTAAAGGACAAGCGACGACAGTTTTTTGTTTCATAACTGACATCAGAAAAACGTTTTATAGCATCTAAAATACCTAAAACACGCAGGCTGATATTTTTAGTCAAATGCAAAACACCAATAAAAATGACTTAAAGTGTCTAAAAAGTACTTCGATTTGAAACTGGAAGTGGCCAGTTTCAGAAGGTCCCGCCCCCATGTTCGTGGTGTCATGACAAGACGTCTTGCCTTGCTCGAGAATCAAAACAATGGTTTCAGATTCGGAGAATATGCTTTCTTATTACTCATCCAGTTATGAATATGATTCAAATAGTTCTGAAGAAGAAAGCATACATGTTTGCAATCAATGAAATAATTTATTCAGTGTCATTTTGAGGCATCAGGGGTGGGAAATGTCACACCCAAAAAAGGCAGAACATGGCGACAAAGCCGTGTAAGGAGTTAATCAGCCCGTTTCCACAGGCTGATTAATTCCTTACATGGAGCTTTGTCGCCCTCTTCTGCCTCTTTGTGGTCCTACATGACCAAAGTACAGCAAAATGCATTGATGTGATGGAAGGACTGCTACGATGTGTCCTTTTTTCGGTCAGGGGCGTTCCTTCAGTGACATAGGGTGAGGACTCGTCACCAACTCATAAACAAGATTTCCGGAATATTCAGCGCGAGTCTTAAAACGTAAAATATAGCTATATGCGGTGGAATCTTTGTAAAATACGCTCAGTAGAAGTCATTTGAAGACATTTAACAAATTATGGACACAACTTGTCCGGAGACGTCGGTTCTCCTTTAAGTCATTCACTGTCATTCACAAATTTATTCAGGAATTAAAAATATGACGTGGAGCGCCATTTGTTCGGGTTTTGTTTTTTCATCCTTGTGTACCGATAAAGTGCTGGCCATGGTGTCTGGTAATATTTTTTCTTTTCCAGGGCGGAGAATTTCTGTTTTTTCCATGTAGGCTCTTTGTTCTAACTTCAGCTGTTGTCAAAGCACTACATAAATCAATATGTATGTATTGGATTGTATTATGGACAGCTGCCCTCATTTCAAGCTATATAACTCCAGACCGATATAATTAAGGAACTAATTTTTTTTTCTGATGAAAGAGGAGAGTCTAAGGTTTCTTATGCTGTATTGAATGTTTATGTTGTCCTAAAACTCAATATTCTGTGGGTCCTGGAATTTGAGTGAAAATGACAAAAAAAAAACCTGCTCCTGGAGTGGACACATTTTTGCTTATGTGTGGCAGTGAATGAGTTAATTTTGCTTTGTCCTCACACATTTTCTGTGGTGAAAATAAGATATGCTTATAGGACAAAAACAGGGCGGCGCCGCAAATCAAACCGAGTAAAGGCAAACTTATGATTTGGTGCCTGTTTTATAGAATCTCGATTAATCTGGTACTTAGTCTTCTACTGTTTTTACAACAATAACCATCAGTAATAAAATATTGCCATGTCAACTGGCTTACTTAAATATTTAGGTGGCAACAAAAAATGACAAAAATAGTTTGCTTCTTCATAATGGTTATGAGTCTCAAGAATGAACTATGGATGCAATTTTGAAAAGTCCCATGATGGTGATTTGATTTTACTGGTTTGACTTCAATTGAGCAGCTATAAATGTATTCTATAAAACGGATGTTGTAGAAAGACTGCAGATCAGATCATTTAAAGGGGAACTGTTCTAAAAAAAGGGACTTTTCTACACAACAAAGAGCTTGGATACAAAACAATTGGCTCTCTGCAGTGCCTTCTTCACCTATCAGATAAAATTTGTCTGTGAATATGGCTAAATTGCGATGTCCCAGAGGGGCTGATTAACAAAGTAACTGCTCCCCCAACACAGTTCTACAACCATGAACTGGCACCCAATGTGAACTAGGCAAAAGATCCAGAGTCACTCTCACTTAGCCTAAGTGACTTGCACTGAATTTTGTTAAATTCACATTATTTAATATGACAGGAAGTACCATATTTTCTGGTGTATAAGCAGTGTCTAAAACACATGACAGCCATAAAGTTGCCTGCCCCATTTTTCTTGAAACTTGAAACACAATAAGACGACGAATCGCAAATAAAAACCATTGTTGCAAAGTATTATGGATTGATAATCAGAATATATAACAGAAAACACTTACTAAAATTAAGTAATTGATGTACCAACCACAAATGCTCCCTTGCTTAATTTATCGTAAATACCCCTTGATGATGATTTTGCTCCAGTTGTCTTTGGGCATACACTGTTCGGCATGTTGTACAATGCAATGTTCAGCTGCGTCGTCTGATACAAGCCATGTGAACTCCTCTTCCCACGATTCTTTTAATGTACGTCTACATTTTGTAGTGTCACAGATTTTGTTAGCTTCTTTTGACTCTTTCTTCTGAGGCTGAGGTTTTTGCTTGATTCCTAACCACTTATCCATTTTTCTTGTGTTCTCTGTGCGGCTATTTTGGAAAATGATATGCAAATGCACCCGGAAGCATGAAGTTATTCACTGGAGGCTTCTGATAGGCTGCTGACTGTGCAAATTGCCAAACGGACCGAAATTCCGTAATTTCCAAACCGAACGAAGATTTCAAAATCGGAATATAGCAAACGTATTATTTGAAAAAAAAAAAAAAAAAAACAAAACGTGAAAAAGTTGTACGCCCGCCGTAAAAGTTGCACACCACGGGCGTCTGGGAAGACGTTATTTCAGACACTGGTATAAGGCGCATCGGAGTATAAGGCGCACCCCCAATGAAAGCTGTATTTTCAAACTTGTTCCATATATAAGGCGCACCCCCCCGAATGAAAAATATTTTCTAAATATAATATAAAAATATATAAAAGTTTTCCAAATATATGACACGCCACATTATAAGGTGCTACAGTACAGTCTGGTGGTACGCATTACTTCTTAGGTGGGGGGGGGGGGGGGGATTCGGTGGCTGCTGACAGTGTTTGCAAGACCTGTTGTGGCTCAATATTACTTCTCATATAAGGCGCAGGGTCATCTTTTGAAGAAAATCAACGCTTTTGGGTGTGCCTTATGCACCAGAATATACGGTACCCTAAGAAAACATTGTACACTGTACTAACATTGTAACGCAACATTGTAACGATCTGGAGCACAGATTCAAGCACCGACCTCTAAGGCGCTTGCAAAGGGCAAGGAATGAGAAAATGTACAGTAAATTGCTTCTGAAACTAAACGGAAAAGAGAATCCAAGACACAACATAGTAATAGAAAAATACAAGCAAAACACAATGAATCTACAGCAAAAAGGCAAAAGGAAAATGACGCACACGCGCACATTTACACGTACATGCACTTGTTATACCTGCGCTGACAGTGACGGCCTCCACAAATTGCTCTCTCCAGGAGTGTGTGCCAATGACCAATGCCAGGTTAGTCTTCTTAATGAGCTTGTCAACTGTGCTCTGTTAAAAAAAAGAAAGAAGGTTTTGGACAAGACGCGAAAGACCACAAACCCTTTCTTCCAGTCCACTAATGCTGAAGAGGTGTGTGTTCAAATACTTTGGTCCAAAACGTAGCATGAGTGCTATTCTAAAAAAAAAAACAGACCACTGTAATCCATTTAAGCAAACGTTTCAAGCATAAGGATGGACATTTTTCACGCTAACGACTTATATTAACATCACCTACTTATGCAGAAATTAATTGCTATGGGGGTTAGAGCTTTTTGGCGACATCAATACATCATTAACACGCCGAGATTGACATTAACCACCACTAAGGCTGCGGAGAGGTTTTACATCAGCAATTTCCCAGGCGCTTTCTCTGAGGACGAAAGCGTGACCGATCAATGTGGATCCGATCGCCAACGGGCAGTCAGAGAGAGAAGTTGTGCATATATTAAGCATCTTGACCGCTTTGACTCAGCACTCTGTTGTTATAAGCCAAAACAAATTCAATGTTATTACTTTATCACCCATTAAATATGCTTATTAATAACAAATAATGACAATATAGTAAAGTAAAATGCGTTTTATACTTTTTCTTGTGCAAGTCTTTATATCAGAATCAGAATCAGAATCAGAATCAGAATACCTTTATTCGTCCCGCAATGGGGAAATTTGCAGTCCACAGCAGCAATTGAAGAGGGATGGGGTTGGGGTGGGAGTGAAAGGATAGAAAACAAGATATTCTAAGCATAACAAAATAAAAATGTCAACTGTATACTGTGCAAATGTAGATGTGCAAAAACCGTTCTATAAACAAGACTGTACATAGTGCAGAATCAAGAGATGCATTTAGATATATTGCAACAACCCATATTTACAAGTGTCCAGTTTTTTTTTTTGTTTTTTGTTTTTTTTTTTTTTTTTCACATGTGATCATTGGGAATTGTGAAGCCTGACAGCAGTCGGTAGGAACGAGCGGCGGTACCTCTCCTTCTTGCAGCGCGGGTGTAATAGTCTCTGGCTAAAGGAGCTACCCAGAGCTGTCAGGATGGGCAGGAGGGGGTGGGAGGGGCTGTCCGTCATAGCTTTTAGTTTAGCTAGCGTCCGTCTGTTGGACGTCTGTTGGACGGAGTCTTGATAATGTAAACAGTCAAAAGAAAAGCACGAAGCAAAGCCTAATTGGGGTTGAACTAATCTTGTATAATGCATTGAGTCTCAACCAGTGTGCAGAGAGGATTGGGGGGGGCACATTAGTGTGCCGTGAAACTTCTAATGGTGTCCCGGGGGGGAATGTTTTATTCATAACAAATAATGCATTGTTGTCCATATTCCTAAGCCAGCAATTTATAGCGACAAAAGCAATAACTAGTCTTCTAATAGATGGCAAAAAAGTATGACATTGACGTATGTGTCCTCTTTTTGTGATCATTTTGTTTGTATTTTCGGAATCTATTATCTTAAAATAAATGTCTTGAAAATCTCTGGCACAATGCATTACAGACGTTGTATTAGGTCGAGTTTGCAGTACATTCACATCGATTTTATTCAAATAAAAGTGAATGCCGCACCTTGAACTCGTAGGACTCCTCGATGACCACTTCTAGCCGGCTGTGCTCCCCCAGGATGGGTTTGCCCATCTCGGCAATCCTTCGGGCCTCCTCCTCCTCGGCGCTCAGCTGCCCCTCAGAACCCTCTGAAAGGAGAATTTACGAGCGTGTCACACATGTGTTCAATTAAAGGACAACCGACGTCTCCGGACAAGTTGTGTGCATAATTTGTAAAATGGCTTCAAATGACTTCTACTGAGCGTATTTTACAAAGATTACACCGCATATAGCTATATTTTACGTTTTAAGACTAGCGCTGAATATTCCGGAAGTCTTGTCTTTGAGTTGGTGACGAGTCCTCACCCTACGTCACTGAAGGAACGCCCCTGACCGAAAAAAGGACACATCGTATCAGTCCTTCCATCACGTCAATGCATTTTGCTGTACTTTGGTCTGAAAACGTCGTGTAGGACCAAAAAGAGGCAGAAGAGGGCGACAAAGCTCCATGTAAGGAATTAATCAGCCTGTGGAAATGGGCTGATTAATTCCTTACACGGCTTTGTTGCCATTTTCTGCCTTTTTTGGGTGCGACATTTCCTACCCTTGATGCCTCAAAATTACACGGAATATATTCTTTAATCGATTGCAAACATGTATGCTTTCTTCTTCAGAACTATTTGAATCATATTCATAACTGGATGAGTAACAAGAAAGCATATTCTCCGAATCTGAAGCCATTGTTTTGATTCTCCAGCAAGGCAAGACGTCTTAGGGTGACATCACGAAAAAGGGGGTGGGACCTTCTGAAACTGGCCACTTCCGGTTTCAAATTGAAGTACTCTTTAGACACTTTAAGTCATTTTTATTGGTGTTTTGCATTTGACAAAAAATATCATACTGCGTGTTTTGGGTATTTTAGATGCTATAAAACGTTTTTCTGATGAAAGTTAGGAAACAAAAAAGTGACGTCGGTTGTTCTTTAAATGATGATCAAGTCAGTGTAAAACCGCTGGGTTGCCTGTAGATTTTCCTCAAGTGGGTTATAAGGTAACATTACTTATTTTGACCCAATTTGGGTTGCAGCTGGTGGTCATGTTTGACAGTTTTGGTGTGACCTGAAATTGAAGTCAATCTCATGTAACATTTTTAGCTTTGACAAACATATCATATAAGGGACTTGCTCTTGCTTCATCTTCTTCTCAGAAATCGCTGGTTTTAAAATGTCTCGGTATTTTGGTCTGTAACTAGTAATAAGTGATTGCAAAGGTGAGGGCACAAGCAACATAACAAAAAGCATAAGACAGAAGCCATCTTACCTTGGCTGAGTAGCAGAGCTGTGATAAACACAAAGAGAGAATTATTGACAACAAGATGTCACACATGCACACTGATTTATTTACAACACACTTCATTATTTATTTAGTGCTTGTGAATGTGTATGTTGGGGTGAAAATGCTTAAAGTGCTGGGTACAGTACATAAATAAAGTGTACTGTACAGTACATAAATATGCGTGTATAACATATCGGATATGCAGTATATGGTCAACATGCAGGGTTCATGTCTTTAACGTGTTGGTTCTACAGTATGTGATTATGATATTCAAAGTACAGACGCTCCTCTACTTATGAACGTTCGAGTTACGAACACCAGTACAATTTTATAGTAATATACAGTATGTAGTATTCTCTCCAGGTGTACATGTACATATCATTATAGTGCATATATTTTATTTAATGTTTATTTTTCAGTACAAACCAATACAGGTTACTTATACAAGCCTTAAATATACTTATATAAACCTTAAACATACAGTAAAGTCTCGTTATATCGATATCGGTTATATCGATAGTACTGCTTATTACGATACTATTTCTATGAACGCTAGGAGAAAATTTACATGCCACAGGATCGGATATATCGATAGTCCGGTTATATCGATATTTTTTCCGACTCCCGAGAATATCGATATAACGAGACTTTACTGTACTTAGCATTAAAAACACGTTCCATACAAAATATAGCACTGAATCAACTTAGGAACGAATTCAATTTATGAACGACTGTTCAGAACGTATCTCGTTCATAAGTTGGGGAGCGTCTGTATGTGATCAGCTTTTGGAGGATTGGTGGTATATGTGCCAGGCTGACAATTTCGTATGTGTGAATGTCCAAGACATTCGTGATCACGTTCGGGAAATGTGGCATGTGCTTGGCGTGTGAAGTGACGCCAATATCTGTTTATTGTGTGATCGCTGAGATAGAGTGGCTGCTGACCTGAAATTCCTCTTTTTAGCCAGCGTGGCTCCTCCAAGACGATAAAGAAGTTTTCGTGCTTTTCGTATTCTTCATCATCAATTATCCTCAAGTGGAGCGTTTGACTGCACATGCGAAAACAAACACGCAGACATGCACACACACATGCAAAGATTCAACTATTAGTTTTGTGTGATGCTGCTAGTTGTTGCATAAAATGTCATAGAAAGTTATCATTAATGGCCTGAGCTCACGTTGTCTGGTCATTGGTAAACTCCAGCTCGCCCTGTGCTTCCTCATAGTCCTCGCCCGCCTTGGCGGTGCCCGACTCGGTGTGATACGGCAGGATGACGGTGCCGCGGGCGCCCGAGTTTCGCACCACCGTTACTTCCATGGTGCCCACGCTCTCGCTGGTGCGCACCATGCGTTCACCAAAAGTAAAGATGCCAGCATGGTCGTCATCTAGAATAGTCACGGTGGCCACCAGGGGCTCCACCAGCTGGGCTTTGGGCACGGCGCCCGCGTCATCACTTTCAAACATGCCCTCAGCGTCGCCCACCCGCAGGTTGAGCAACCGCACGAAAAAGTGCTCATCCTCCTCAAATATGTCGTCGTCGATGATGCCAACCTAGAGAATAAACATTTAAGTGGTTGTATATACAGAAAGCAATTTTTGTCTTTTCTTGCCTTAATGTCTTTGCGAGTCTCTCCAGGTTTGAACACCAGTGTTCCTTCACTGTACTCGTAATCGGAGCCGGCGTTGGCAGAGCCGTCTTCGGTCCTGTAGTCTACGTAGAATGTGTTCTCACCCAGGCCCCCTGAAAGCACCAGATTGGAAATTCAATCAGTGACATTTACATCAGGCCAATGTTGGATTTTCAGTCAAGAAATTTGCCTCAGTTTTGACTTACAGAAACCCAACTTTTAAGATTTGAATGGGTACGCGTAGAGACCTTAAATGAGGAGCGAGGGGTAGACCAATGGCGGTCCTTTTCACTGTCTTTAACTGTGTAGCGTGGGTCAATCATACTCGACACAGGGCTACAGATGAGCACTAAATGTCACATTTTGCCTCAAATGGGTGTATCCAAACAAAAAATAAATCAAAGATGGCGCCCGAGTAGGCAGCAATCAACAAGTGCTCTCACGAGCCTTGCTTGTTTGTTTGTTTTTGAACATTCTGAACATTCATAAAACTGTGTGAATGAGAGGAAAGTACTTTGGAAGTTAAATGATAGTGGAATGCTCTTTAATTTTTGACATCAGCTCCTAAAAATTTAAATTCGGAGCCCGTGGGTTCCCATTATTTAATTCCTGGCCCAACATCGGCTGGGAACCAGTCAAGGGTATACCTTGAAAGGAGGACAAGTGCTTCAGAAAACAGATGGACAATTTATGATACCATAATTAATATACACAAATTAAAGCCAAAACCCTCGTTTTAGTTTCCCTACCCTGGCATATAACAGCTAGTGTAAGGATCCCGCAGTTCTCCATGCACTGGCTGTGAGCACTTTCAAAGGAGATGCGGCTGCACATGGCCAGGTCGTCGTCTTCTGGTACCTCCTCTTCAGTGGCCACCGCGCGGCGAGCGTGGTCGGCGGCATGCTTCTTCAGGACGTTACCAGCTCCGATCATCATGCGCGTTGCCTTGAGGGAACAAAGCGAAGATGATTGTAGTGGGGGTACAGAAAGAGACAGACCACACACGTCCATGATAAGATTAGATTTTGGGGGCAGTGGATTCCTGCCAATAATAATGATAAAAAATCATTTAAACGCCTACTGCACTAGTGTCAAACACAAGGCCTGGGGGCCAGATCTGGGCCCGCACATCATTTATTACGGCCCGCGACAGCAAATCATGTGAGCCTATTTTTCATGATGCATGCTAAAAATCCGTACCAAAATACAATTTTGCCATGTGCAAAAAAATAATCCTGATATTTTGTATACATTTTGTTCAATACCAGTAACACATCAACAGACGGATGCTAGTTAAACTGAAAGCTATGATGGACAGATCATCCCACGCCCTCCTGCCCACGCTGACAGCACTGGGCCTTCAGCCAGAGACTGTTACACCCGCGTTGCAAGAAGGATAGATTCCGCCGCTCATTCCTATCGACTGCTGTCAGGCTTCTTTATAAACACGTGAAAAAAAAAACACACACATTGTAAATAGCACAGCCACCTTATGTTGAGTCAATACAGTTACATATATCAAATATGCTTTTTATACTGAATTTTTATACTTTGCATTATGCACAGTAGTTTTTATGAAACATTTTTGCGCAGTTATACATTTCAGTCTTCTGACATTTCTATTATGCATAGAATACTTAGTTTTTATCATTTCACCACCCACCCCTTTCAATTTTACTGCTGTAGATTGCAAATTTCCCCATTGTGGGACTATTAAAGGCTTTCTGATTCTGATTTGTTATATGTAATAATATAATGAGATGATGAAACATTGTTATTCACATGAACCTTTATTGATGAGCAAAGAGACATACTGTATTTGACATACGAAAAAAAGCACTGAAGAGAATGGGAGTTGGACTCTAAAACAGATGCTTCGATGATGAATGCCAGGGACAGGGACTGGGCACAGGTTATTGGAGTGTTTACCTGTATGCGGTAGAAAGCTCGGCTCTTCTGCTGGTGCAGCAAGGCGTAGTAGTTAGCCAGCTCCATCAGCTGATCCAGTTCTTTGTCAGGATACTTCTGCTTCAGCTCCTTCAGGATACGAATGACCTTGAGGGGGCGTTTAAAAGAGGCATACTGTATGACATTCTTTCGCTGACAGTCAAAACTGTATGCATCAATTTTTTACCTATTAACATCGGAGTGCAAGGGAAACATTATGGTGTAAAAATGCAAAAACAAACAAGCAAACAAATAAAGCCCAACTAAATAAATAAATAAATAAATAAATAAATAAATAAATAAATAAATAAATAAATATAAAAGCCAGATCATTGTTAGATTAAGTTAAAAAGAAGCTAAATTGTGAATATAAATAAATAAACGAATAAATAAAAACAAATAAGTAGATAATAAATAAGCAGCTAATAAATAAGCAGCTAAAACATAAGCAGCTAAAAAATAAGCAGATAATAAATAAGCAGATAATAAATAAGCAGATAATAAATAAGCAGATAATAAATAATAAATAATAAATAATAAATAATAAATAATAAATAATAAATAATAAATAATAAATAAAAAGCCAGATCATTGTTAGATTAAGTTAAAAATAAGCTAGATTGTGAATATAAATAATAAATGAATAAATAAAAATAAACAAGTAGATAATAAATAAGAAGATAATGAATAAGCAGCTAATAAATAAGCAGATAACAAATAAGCATATAATGAATAAGCAGATAATAAATAAGCAGATAATAAATAAATAAATAAATAAATATAAAAGCCAGATCATTGTTAGATTAAGTTAAAAAGAAGCTAAATTGTGAATATAAATAAATAAACGAATAAATAAAAACAAATAAGTAGATAATAAATAAGAAGATAAGCAATAAGCAGCTAATAAATAAGCAGATAACAAATAAGCAGATAACAAATAAGCATATACAGTAAAGTCTCGTTATATCGATATTCAAGGGAGTCCGAAAAAATATCGATATAACCGGGACTATCGATATATCTGACCCTGTTCGCATGTAATTTTCTCCGTGCGTGCATAGAAATAGTATCGATATAACCGGGGCTATCGATATATCCGATATCGATATAACGAGACTTTACTGTAATAATAAATAAATAAATAAATAAATAAATATAAAAGCCAGATCATTGTTAGATTAAGTTAAAAAGAAGCTAAATTGTGAATCTTAAATCAGTTTAAAACAAAAGTTCATTTTGAATTTGAAAACGAAAAATACCGCAAGGAGTATTCAACCATCAGTTCTGTGATGTAGCTCTTCCCACCTCCTTTCGGCTCTCATCCAGCTCCCGACTGGTCTCCATATTGACCAAGGCGCTGTTGGAGTTGGGCAGTGTGCCCCCAGCGCCCGTGGATGTAGACCGGGCCATCGCCCCACCCAGGTTATTGGCCGCTGCACCCTCTCCACTGCCATTCTCAGCAGGGACTACGGCAGCTCCACGTGGTGGGAACTTGCCATCCGTGACCATTTCCACGCCACCCTTATTAGGCGTCAGGTCACCTTCCATCTCCACGACGATACCGTGACGTTTGTCGGCACGGTAGCGCTTGCCCATGTATTTGTAGAAGAGCAGACGTCGATCAGCGATCCAGGCCAGGATGACACACACTGGGAAGTACAGCAGGGTCACCAAGGCCTCCCACACCTGAGGCACAGGAAATGAGTTTGAACCATTAATACACTTTGGAAAAGTTGAGTCTTATTAATCGACACAGTCACACATCTAAAAACAGAAAGCAATCAGTGTTTCACTGGAAGTGGCTTGTCTATATTTGACTGCAATGTTTGCATTTGATGAACAGAAATTAGCGGGGTGTGTATGTTTTTGAAATTGGCTGATGAAAGTGTCTAAGCTTAGTTTATAGGAGCTGGTGTTATTGTAGGGAGTGTCGTAATTGTGTCGAGTAATGCGTTTTGAATTAATCGTGGTATCTTTGGTTTACGAGGATGCAGTGGCGAGCCGTGCATTTCACACCTAGGCATTAAAGTGGTACGTCTCAATCAATTCAACCCTCAATAACTGTTTTATGGCTATAAAACCTTTATTGCAACTATAGCTGTAACTGTGGCTCATATAAAAAGTGTGATTTGCTACATGTCCACTAGAGGGTACAATTAGCCAGGAAATAAGGGCTGCGAGAAGGCCTCGGTGTCGCCAACTCAAAATTGGATATGTTAAAGCAAAAGTTTTATCAACACTTATTTTATGCTACATGGCCCGCAGAACTGATTGTGAAGGCGTCGGAGTGGATTTCTGACCCTGCTAACAAATGATAGCTGAAATGTGACTGTTGACCTTTGTCGTCGTGACGTCACGCCAAGACGTCTTGCATTGCTTGTGAATCAAAACAATGTCTTCAGATTCGGAGAATATGCTTTCTTGTTACATATCTAGTTATAAATATGATTCAAATAGTTCTGAAGAGGAAAGCATACATGTTTGCAATCAATTAAAGAATTATATGTGCCATTTTGAGGCAACATTGGGGGAAAATCTCTCAGCAAAAAAAAAGAGGCACAAAATGGCGACCTCCAGTGGCCACCTCCGCTTCCACAGGCTGATAAATTCCTTATATGGAGCTTGGATGCCCTCTTCTGGCGGCTTTAGGGTGCAACACGGTTCTCAGACCAAACATGTACAGAAAAATACATTGACGTGATGGAAGGACTGCTACAATGTGTCTTTTTTTCGGTCAGGGGGGCGGTCCTTTCGTGACGTCACGTACGGACTCGTCACCAACTCAAAAACAAGACTTCCTGAATATTCAGAGCGAGTCTTAAAACGTAAAATATAGCTATATGCGGTAGAATCTTATTAAAATACGCTCAGTAGAAGTCATTTGAAGCCATTTTACAAATTATGGACACAACTTGTCCGGAGACGTCGGTTGTCCTTTAAATATGAAAACACACATCTGGAAGCAGCACAATAGGGGAAAAGCAATAAAAGGAATTCAGCTGAAAGACAATTTGGAATTATTTAATAACAATTCTTGTACATAATTTAATTAACTCATTCACTGCCATTCATTAATTTATTCGGGAATTGAAAATATGACCTAGAGTGCGATTCCCAAATTTGTTCGGGTTTGTTTTTTCTTGTTTGGGTGCCGATAAAGAGCTCTCTGTATGACTTCTGGCAATGTATTTTTCTTTACATAAGGTGGCAGCATTTCCATTTTTTCCATGTTAGCGCTTTTGTTCCAGCTTCAGCTGTTGTTAATGCGCTATATAAACAAACAAACAATTATTTTTTAAAAATGCTGTCTGAATCGGCTATTTTGTGAGGGCAAATAGCGTATAAGTACATGGACCTTAAGCCATAAAGGCACTAAGGCCAAATTCACCTCGACCACGCCAGGCGACATGACGGACAGGATGAGGTAGAGCCAGATGTAGGCGAAGATGCTCCAGAAGGCGGTGATGAAAAAGACCCGCAGGTGTTTGATCTTGCGCACTTGACCTTGGGGGATGGTCCACACGCAAATGCCAATGATCACAAACATGTTGAAGGCGGCACTGCCCACGATGGTGCCTGGTCCCAACTCGCCCGCCCTGAATTCGTGACCGCACACCTGGAGAGATGGTGACAAAAAAATAAAGATGATTCTTGGCAAAAGTCGTCAGTCCCAGTGTAGTTACTTGTAGAGGAAACAAATGTGGAAAAACTACAAGTAGTTTTTTAACTACTATACTTAAATGGGAAGTCAACACAAACATTTTCTTTTCAATAGTATTTTTTTATGCACTTTCCATGAATCATTTCTATTCTGTTTGTGGAGTATGCGTTAGGGCACAAAAGCCATTCATTTTTTTAGCAATGTCCTGGGGCAGTCATTTTGCCACTTTTCGCGAGCTGAAAATTAGTTACAGTTGCTTATAGCTGAGGTAACGACAAATCATAGTTCAGCTGGTTTTGGAAGATGAGACAATTTTGGGGTTGGTAAAAGTAAAAAAGTATAGATTGGTATGAATTTCAGTGAAAAATAAATATTTTTTAAACAGTTGTCAGAGATATGACAGTCAGACACTGTGGACAGAGACCCGGAACCAGAAAGATTGTCCCTACTGCCGGCAGGAAACGCAGTCATCCATGACATATGTCTGAATTCTGCGGCCCTCTGCCAAGCTATTTATTGAGACTACATGCAAATTAAAGTGATAGATTAGTAAAACATAGTTTTCTTGATTATAATACCACGCCTCTGGATGTTCTGAGCTGTAAGCAATAAAACATTGTGTTTTCCATGAACTGATAAATTTGTAACCTGGCTAATGACCTTTTCCTGTGAGGGAGTTTGAAGTACTAAATTAGTTGTGTGAGAAGGAGTTTTCCCAAGTCCTATGTTCTGTACCAGGCCAGATCTCCTCGATGAAGCTGACAGTTTCACTTGCTGTGTCTGTTGACCTGATTGACCCCAGGTTGGCTGTGCTTCAATTGTGTATTGAGTCACAAGTGTTGACTAAGCATATAACAGTATGAAACTTTTAAATATGAAAACTTCTTATTCTGTCTAATCTCTATCAACAGTCAAATACAACACCTCTCTGATAATGTAACAACAACATGCATGCGTGCGCAGACGCATGTTTTAGTACCTCTATGACTGACAAGAGGATCTCCGGCGCACTGGAGCCCAAAGCCATTAAGGTGAGATTTGACACTGTTTCGTTCCATATTCGAACGGTTGCCACTGATGTTTCTCCATTTGGCATTGTGATGGTCACCTCCTTCTCCTGTTAGCCAAACACACACACGCACCACAAGAATATAAGCATGCATATGGATTAGTGAAAATAGAATTCAATTGCATTTTAATTAAAGATGTTACTCGTACAAGGTGCGGAAATGCTGATTAAATTAATTTAATGAATTGAAAGGTATCACAAACAAGTGCATTTTGCGAGTGCAGGTTTAGTTGAACTGACTCAAAATGGCCAGATATCCAGCAATGAGAGGAAAGATGACCTCACCTGTGATGTAATGACCTCGATAGACGCCATGAAGCGGTCGGCGATGATGGAGACACCCAGAAACATGTACATGAGGGACACAAAGTAAACCACTGCCCGGGCGATCTGCTCCCCGATGCCAGGCCTGATGGGCATCCAGACAGGCAACAGGATGCCCGGCTTGCACACAGTCTCCTCGTCACACTTGCCCAAGGGCGGCACACTGCTGTTTCCATATGACCCCGCCGAAGGCAGGGAAGAGGGAAGAAGAGAGGTGGAGACCGCGGTCCCACGACGGGACTCGGATTGGCATGGTGGCATCGAGGAGAGGAAGAGGATGGCAAAGAGGAGGGGGAGGAAGGGGGCGGGTGAGGTCAGGCGGAACATGGTGGCACTCTCTGGATGACACACGAAGGAAGGCTTCAGGCTAAGACACTAGTTGACCTTTAAGACAAAAAAAAAAAAGAAAATCAACATATCAATTAAAAAAAAAAACGTTTTAACCATGGAACCAGGAATTAATGAAGATTACGGGAAGTGGGGTGTGCAAGTGCCATACATTATTTTAATAAATAACAAAACAGTAGCCAAACAAAAATAGGCAAACAAATTGTAAGTAAAATTGGCTGTAGGAGGACCGTCCTCATTCATTCATGGGACATGAATGAATTATTATTATTATTATTATTATTATTATATTATTATTATTATTATTATTACTATTATTATTATTGTTGTTGTTGTTGTTGTTGTTGTTGTTGTTGTTGTTGTAATCGTAGTCGTGATTACATGACATTAGATTAGATTAGATTAGATAAACCTTTATTTGTCTCACAGCGGAGAAATCTACATTTCACACCAGGAAAAAAAACAAAATACAGAAGCTGCTGTAAAGGCAGCCACTCTGGCGGCGCCACCTTGAAGTAAAAAAAAATACTAATAATGTGACACAACACAAAAGACACAGACAGTCATTCAATCTTAAACACTTTCTGCACCCTCTTTGTTGTATGAAGCAGTTCGAGATGAAAGAGAAGAGGATCAAAGCGTCATTTTCATTAGTGGATCAGGGACGCCATGGTGGAATGTGCACGTCTGCTACAAGCTAAATTTTGAAAGCAAACGCCAAACTGTAGCATCCACTGATTAAATATATTAGAAATATTATAATATAGTACATTAATGATATGTAGATTATGTAAATTAATTATAATGTAGTATTATAGTAATATTGCTAATAAAATTACAACTACTACTACTAGTACCACTGCTACTACTACTACTACTACTAATAATAATAATATTGCATAATTTAAATGAGTTATTTTTCAGCAGTTTTCCCCATGTTTCAATTCCCTTATGTGAACATCCAAGGTAATCCAAACAGCCAGAGGGAATACGTCGAACTCGTTTGTTGCAATTAGAAATAAAAAAAAATCCGGCATAAAAAGTCAAAGCGTTTCACTATCAATCTCACCAAAAAATAAATAAATAAATAGATGAATAAATAGATGAATCATGTGCTGAATGATAAAAATATGAGCGTGCTGATGGAGCACGGAGCGCTTGTCTGTTGCCATGCCGACAGGGGCAGGGATCCTGAAGAGCAAATCAATCAATGGTGGAGAGATGAGAGGGTTGTTTTTGAGAAAGCGACAAAGAGAGCAAAGATTCATTCATCAACTGGAGGAGACCGAGCTGAGGCCCAACATCATTTTTTTCAATGAGAGACACGCACACGAGCGCATACACACACACTTTAGGCCTCAAAAAATGGAAAAAAATATGATTATATTCTCTCATTTCCTATGCCAGCTGTTAACATATATAAAGAAAGGGTATTCAACTCCCCTTGACAAGATCCTTCATTTACTCTGTTTCTAATACAGATGCAAGTTGACATACGAGAGCATCGACTTGCGAGTTTTTTTGATACACAAACATCGCGTTTTATTTTTTTTTTTTTCAAATTTGGAGATTCAAGCAAAATTTGATATAGACATTGATATCCGACCCCCACCACAACATGGTGGCAGCCCACCTCATAACATCCATTAGTTCACATTGGTTTCCTTGCAGTGGAAAAAAATATCAGTTGGTGGGAGTATTATGACCTCACAGAAGCAGAATTGTCAGGAAGATGCAGTGAAGACACATCAAGTTGATCTGATTGACAAAAGTTTTGTGTGTGTGTTGTTATTTTTTTAAATACATAATTTTTAAATAAATCTAAGTACGTACTCAAACTACACTGAGATTTACTACTACTACTACTACATTATAAGGCGCTACAGTAGACACTCGGGTTACGCACTCCCTCTTCGACAGGGGGAAATGGAGTTGGTAGCTGCTGACAGGAGTTGCGAGATCTGTTGTGGCTCAATATTCCTTCACATATAAGGCGCACCTGCATATAAGGTGCAGGGTCATCTTTTGAAGAAAAGGAAAGCTTTTGGGTGCGCTTTATATGCTGAAAATACGGTACCTTTTTTTTTGTTTTGACTCCAAGATGGCGGCGCGAGACTGGCTACCTTTACGGCACCGCCTGTATTTTTATCTACTTCTTTCTTTTTTTGCTGTGAAATGCATATTTATCCACTGAGAGACTAATAAAGGCTAATCCAATCCAATCCAAAAGAGCACAATGTTGTATGGAATAAAGGTTGAGGAAAAAGCACAGAATGCACATTTTATTAAAATATAGTTTTGTTTTGCTATTATGTCTGACTGACGCACCCGCATTTTTTAACATAAAAACCATCACGACAACAATTGTCACATTAACATCCTTGCTTGTTCACTAATGGCCACCACAATGCTCATTCATCACAACTTGGCTGCAGCCACCTTTGGACATAATGAGCCATTATTGTTACTTTTACCCACAATGCACTGCGGCTGCTTGTTTCTCGCCATCGGCCTCTTTCTGTCTCGAGTGCTAATTGTCAATCACTTCCCTGCTGGATGGCACGTCTATGTGTGACTCTGACGTAGCCTCATGCACGGGCTGTTATTGTGTTTCAGCACCAGTGTGAATGCTCCATTTGTTTGGAAATTGATTGACAGTCCGAGAAGTGGGCCAGCCTGGTTTCTTCACAAACACTTGATTGAAAAAAAGAGTTGGACAGGGATTTGTCATTTGGGGTTTAATCAGTGATGGGACGTCAGGGCCTGCAAGGCCTTCTCTGCTGGCCTAAAAATATCGCAATCACAGACTAATGTGAATTATATTTTGTCCATTAATTCTTATTAAATAATTCCAAATTGTCTTTTGGTTTACTTTCATTGCTTTTCCACTGTCGTGCTGCTTCCAGATGTGTTTTTTTCACATTTAAGCATTTAACCAATCACATTTCAGCCATCATTTGTTACCAAGGTCAAAAATGTGCCTTCACAATCAGTTCTGCAGGCTTTGGAGCATAAAAATGAATGGCGATGAAACAGTTGCTTTCACCAATCAGAGTTCGAGTTGGCAACCCAAGGCCTGCTTGCAGGCACTGGCAACGTCAGAGTTTTTGCAAATTAAAATTGCCTAGTCACATGATTGGCTAGTCACTAGCTAATCAGAGTATCACTAGCCGCTATTGATAACAGCATACTGGCTAGAACGAGCACACTGCATCTGCAGCAAGCTCCATAAGCAAATACATTTTTGTGCATTTATGTGTGCATAATAGCGGTTTTGACCACCCACAATGGCTGAAGGGGGAGAAGAATTGGATTTGATTGCAGATTTACTGTTAAAGTCATTTTCAAGACGGACTTTTCAAGAATAGATGGACATCATTAAGAAAGGTTGGACAGCTCCGAAGCGAGCAAAAATAGCAAATAATATTGCAATTTAATGAGGTTATCATGAATCAACATGTTCATAGTAAAAATGGGAACAGTTTAATGACAGTATTTCTTAACTTTCTTCAAGTCACAAGTTATTTCCTGGCCAACAACATCCTATGGTGGGCGTGTAGTAGCATTCGCAGCTGTGGAGTGATTCAGACCTAGCACTACTGAAGGCCTAGGAGTGACATGCACAGCCCATCACTGGGTTTAATCGCGTGGTTGTCAAATGTAGCTACTTGCTTTGCGCCATGACACAACATAAAAGCGGAGGTGCTCGGCCATCTTATCCTATTATGTCAGTTGCGTATGTATTCATGTCAAAATATGGAAATGGTTGCTCATCTTCATGCACTGCAACAGTTATTGACAAACACGGCAAAAACCTCAAGACGACCTTGACAGAGCAATTTCACCGTTTCAATCGGCGGGGAGAGAAACAAATCCCCTCACCAAACCCCCTAAGAAGGTCAAGGAAAAAAAACTAATTTTGTGACCACATTTTATAAAGTTTTTGGATCTTTTACTCATTTTGATGGCACGATATTAGACAATTTAAACTGGTCTGATCTTTTGTTTTTCCTCCTGGGGATGACATTAAGGTCCGAGCGGTTAATGTCACCACAAATGCTATCGGACGATCATTGAGGCGAAAGTTCACCTCCAATTATCTCCCGATCCAAGCTGATACCAGCTGATTGATGACCTCATTTAATGGAGGTCTTTCTGAAAAAAAAAAAAAAAAAACAGTTAGTATGTGTCTGGAAAGTAGTTCCGTCAATGTGTACATTCGCGGAGTTCAGAGGCGGAAGACTACACAACAAATTCATTAAAAGAAAATCAAGAGGAAGTGACCCTTTTATTGATGCTTTACAATAACTCATCTAAGCAACATCTGCTCGGATCGTTTGTGGGTCGATGAGTAGCACCCCTTGAGACTCTTCCATTATTAAGCTGCCAAAAGAGATCATATACAGATGCTATCATAACGCAGCGCTCATTATGCGAACACCCAGACAGCTCGAGAGTCTCATAATTGGCTCATTTTGATACAATGATTTTTTTTTCTAGGAGCCCACTGCACTCAATCCTGCCCAAACTGGTGCAGAGAAAAGACATATTTCAACCGCCATTTTACACTAAACTCATTCCATGTGGCGCAGACATTTTTGGTCCATCGTGTGATGAGAAATAATTGAATGAAACAATCAAAATTGAAACTCTCAGTCTTAATTTTCCATGGCAAGTTCCCTCACTCCAATTTTTATGATTTCCATACTAATGTTAAATGTTTTTTAGAATTGAGGAAGCGGCAGGTCACTAAGAATTCACAGTTATTGAAGTACGTACTTTTCGATTCTAACCACCCTTTACAACACAAACTAGGAGTTATCAGAACCCTCCAGCATAGGGCTAAACTAATACCAACAAGTGTCGAAGGTAGAGAAAAAGAATCAAAATATATCAGGAGAGCATTCACAGACTGTGGGTACCCTCAGTGGTCTTTTAACAAATGTCAAAAGGAAAGAATAGGGAATGAAACCAAAAATTCTGAAGATACAAAAAGCAGAGGAGTAGCAGTACCTTAAATTGCAGGAGTTTCTGAAAAACTACAGAGTCCTTTGGCAACACAAAATTCCTACTTATTTCAAACCGATAAACACTTTTAGGCAAAAAATAGTGCATCCAAAAGATAGGCTGCTAAATGAAAATCAAAGTAATGTAGTTTATTCAATACATTGTAAGAATGAAAATTGTAAAGAGCAGTACATTGGGGAGACTAAACAAATTCTAAAAAAAAGACTTTATCAACCTCGCAGGGATACTACTAGTGGACCTCAATCGGCAGTACGTATGCACCTAAAATCTAGCAACCACTCATTTGACAACAATGAGGTTAAACGCTTCGCGAAAGAACATAGATGGTTTGAAAGGCGAGTAAAAGAAGCGATTTTCATAAAACAGCTAAATCCTTCACTAAGCCGATATGGCGGTGTGAGGTTCAATTTGGATCGTTTGTACAACAGCCTGCTTAGGCAACATAGGATTAGTAATGCTGATGAGGTGATACCAATGCAAATAGGGCAATCAGGCCAATTGCTAGTCAGGACAATCAGTGGAGCCGCAGGGAGTAGTCCTCTGCTCGCCCAACCTGAGAGCAGGGACCTATCATAGCAGAGTCCGGCACACCGTCTCTCTCTCTCTCTAAAAATCACATTTTCACATTTTGTTTGTCTGAAAAAGATGAATGCTCTGTGATGGTGACCAGTCATCGTTTGATTACACACGCATCCTTTTCTTAAATTCACTTTCTCTGTAGTCCGAATCCTTCTTCACGCCGTTGTGAATATAAATTAGAGTAGTCGGTATTAAAAGTCAATTCCCAGATGACCACTTCTGGTACGGTGGAGAGAAAAAAAATGTGCCTGATCAGTGTTTTGTCTGCTACCATTGGTTCCATCGTAGCCCATGCACGTGAAATGAATGTTATCTGTGCCCTGCAGGCACTGAATGCAAAACCTTATTGATTGCCGCATTTATTCTGTGCAAAGTAATTGAATGTCGGGATTTTCAGTCTAAATGAAATGAAGACTCTTTTCTTGAAGACATCATTAAAGTCTGGATGTTTTTTTGAAGAATCCTTTTTCCACATCAGAGATTAAACCCAAATGTGTTTGTGTGGTGCCTCAAAAGAGAGCAAAAGTGCAGTTGAATATCGTGGGCACGTTAATGTGACGAAATGGTCTTGATGGTGAGCATCAAGAGAGAATGCGAGTGGTTGAAAAGTTGGATTAGAATGACTTTAGACGAGACCTGTGAGGATTTAAAGGACAACCGACATCACTTTTTTGTTTTTTTTAACTGACATCAGAAAAACATTTTACAGCATCAAAAATACCCAAAACACGCAGTATGATATTTTTAGTCAAATGCAAAACACCAATAAAAATGAATTAAAGTGTCCAAAATCTGCAAAAATTGAGCTACGAATTGGGCATTTTCAGAAATTCCCGCCCCCAGTTCGTGACATCACGCCAAGATGTCTTGCATTGCTAGTGAATCAAAACAATGGCTTCAGATTCGGAGAATATGCTTTCTTGTTACACATCCAGTGATGAATATGATTCAAGTAGTTCTGAAGAGGAAAGCATACATGTTTTCAATCGATTAAATAATTTATTTGTGCCATTTTGAGGCAACATTGGGGGGAAATCCCTCACCCAAAAAAAGAGGCGCAAAATGGCGACCTCCTGTGGCCACCTCCGTTTCCACAGGCTGATAAATTCCTTATATGGCGCTTGGACGCCCTCTTCTGGGCTTCTGGCGGCTTTTGGGTGCAACACGAGGTCCCCAGACCAAACAAGTAAAGCAAAATACATTGACGTGATGGAAGGACCGCTACAATGCGTCTTGTTTACGGTCAGGGGCGGTCCTTTAGTGATGTCACGTACGGAGTCGTCACCAACTCAAAAACAAGACTTCCTGAATATTCAGCGTGAGTCTTAAAATGTAAAATATAGCTATATGCGGTGGAATCTTTGTAAAATACACTCAGTAGAAGTCATTTGAAGCCATTTCACAAATTATGGACACAACTTGTCCGGAGACGTCGGTTGTCCTTTATGGCAGAGTGGTCGTGCCGAATAGCAGTGGTTGTGTGTTTAGCATTAGCATGGCATTCTCTGCTAACAATGGAATTTCTAATATTTGTTTATAAAAATGTATTGCCAACGGAGCACTCATCAAGAGTACAACATATATTATTTCATTTTCAAAGAATTATTTTTGTGATTTTTTGACACAACCACTGATTCGGAGCTCATGTACGTGGCACAATTGAGTGCTGAAGAGTGAGGAGAGGGAATGGAATAAAAGAATAAAAGCAAAGGAAAGAAAAGGTCAGCCAGCGACATAAACACCGAGTCATTAGGAGCTTTTGAAGCTGATTGGTGTCAAATACAATTAACGACAAATGAGAGAGAGGTTGTTCTGAAAAAGGGAGACATCACTGCCGGTGTTATGTAACCGGCCGAGCATGAAGTGGCTACAGAGGGACATGTCTTTCTTGTCCTCCTCATCCTCATTAGGGAGACTGTGGGAATGGATTGAGTGGCTGTTGGGAGCGTGCATGCTTCCAGTCATTGGACTCTTTAAGTGGATATACTGAATACGTAATTTGTGGTTTTTGCCATCAAAAACCGTGTTTTTGCAAAATTAGAAACCTATTTTTCTAAAAATACATAAATTCATACTCATGCGATTCAAACTTTGTTTTGAGTTTTAAAACATTTAAGCGACAGAAATGACACATTTCCTGCCCCAAAAGGTTTTTAATCAAAAAATACAAAAATGTAAATACCGTTTTTTTTTCAACTAAAAAAATATACATTTAAAAACATTTTTTATAACTGAAAAAAAGGAATAATTTGATTTCACAGAGAAGGTTTCTTCAGCCGTCATCTGTACTTCTTCGAAGGTGTCGGGACATTAGAAGTAATAAGTGTAGCCTAAGGAAATAGTCCCCTGCCCCTCCCCGACCTTAGGGCAGGGACCTATCAGAGCAGAGATCTGGCACCGGCACCTCTGGACAGCAGGGATATATGTATAGGGCCATTGCTACCAGCAAAATTTTAGTTAGTTGACGAAGCCTCTTGGATGAGAAGCGAAAAGTCAGATACCTTCAAAGAAGTACAGATGACGACTGGAGAAACATTTTCATCGATGGACCACTCCTGTACGACTGAGAGTTTACACGTTTCATAGAGAAGAAAAATTCACTGGAATAATTTTACATGTTTTTTTTTCTCAAAAGTAACCAACTTTATGTCAATTATTTTTTGGGAAATTCTCAAAAAATTCTTTCAACAAAAATAATCTTATTCTCATAATACTACACATTCAAAATTGACAGATTAAATCATGAATACGACTGTGAAACCTAATTTTACAGTGTTTGAATACGGCATCCTAAATAAAGGACACTCGCTTTTGTCCTTGAAGATGCATGTTTCAAAAAATACCTTAAATAAGTTGAAAAGGAGCATTTCCAACCCTATCAAGGCACGTTTACAAGGACATGGCTGAGCGCAACGCATTTACTCGGCTCTGGCTCCCATCTGAGTGGAAAGCGAATGAGATGCCAGAGTAGCCGACTGTGAGAGAGACCCACGTCAGCTGGGAAAAATATAGGCAGCAGTGATGTATCGATCACCTCGACCATGAGTACATCAGATGAGATTGGAAAACATGGCTGCCACCATATACAGTATTGCTTGTATCTTGATTTTTTTGGGGGCCACAATTTGCAATAATGGAGTCATTACATTTAATGGACCTTTTAATTCTGAAAATAAATGTCTTTTTATGGGAAATTAGAAATGTGCCAATATAAACAAAGAGGTATTTGGGCAAAGCATTGTAAATGACAAAAATGCTTCTTCATTTTTCATCCCTCCTTTTGCGCTAATGTCATTCTTTCACCCTCTACTCCCTACGGTAGCTGTGTC